>NC_138203.1:10179689-10310386 GCF_964194415.1 Vipera berus
GAAATAGCCAGAAGAACAGGCTGCCCAGAGCCTCCATCAGTCCGAGGAACCAGGAAGCAAATATCCCTCTTGAAGCTGAGGTTTCCTTGCCTTCAGGATTCCTGAATTTGGACTTTCCATAGTCCGTGATGGAGGACAGATAGTCCTTGACGTATGACCACAACGGAGCCCAAAATTTCTGTTGCCAAGTGAGACAGTAAATCTTGCTCCATTTTACGACCTTTTTTGTCGCAGCTGTTAAGTGAATCACTGCAGCGGTCAAGTGAGTAGCAGGGTTGCTAAGGGAATCTATTTCCCATGGGCGTCTGGCTGGCCACCACCAAAACGGTGGACCTGATGAGACTTGGTCTGATCAGCAGGGCTAATATTCTTACGTTGTTATGGAAGACAGCAGAATAACAGAGTTGGAAGGGACCTTGAAGGTCCTCTAGTCCAACCCCCTGCTCGGGCAGGAAACCCTATACCATTTCAGACCAATGGTTGTCCAATCCAAAGCACCAGAGGGCAGGACAAGAAACAACGGTTGGAAACTGATCAAAGAGAGAAGCAACCTGGAATTAAGGAGAAACTTCCTGACAGTGAGGACCATCAACCAGTGGAACAGCTTGCCCCCAGAAATTGTGGGCGCTCCATCACTGGAGGTTTTTAAAAAGAGGCTGGACAGTCACTTGTCTGAAATGGTGTAGGTTCTCCTTCTTGAGCAGGGGGCTAGACTAGAAGACCTCCAAGGTCCCTTCCAGCTCTATTCTATTCTGTCTCTTCTTGAAAATGTTCAGTGCTGCAGCACCCACAACTTCAGGAGGCAAGTCGTTCCACTGGTTAATTGTTCCAACCGTCAGGAAATTTCTCCTTAGTTCTAGGTTGGTTTTCTGTTTATTAGACTAGACACACCCAACTCCAGCAACTGTTCTTTATATGTTTTAGCCTCCAGCTCCCTAATCATCTTTGTTGTTTTTCTTTGCACACTTCCTAGAGTCTCAACATTTTTTTTTACATCGTGGTGACCAAAACGATGCAATATTCCTAGTGTGATCTTAGCAAGGCATTATAAAGTGGTACTAACACTGATCTTGGAAATTTCCCCTTAATTCCAGGAATTGCTTCTCCCCTTGATTAGTTTCCATCCGTTGCTTTTTGCCCTGCCTTCAGGTGCATTGGAGAATAGCTTGACTCCCTCTTCTTTGGAGCAGCCTCTGATATATATATATATTGGAACACTGCTATCATGTCTCTCCTCATCCTTCTCTTCATTAAACTAGACATACCCAATTCCAGCAACCGTTCTTCATATGTTTTAGCCTCCAAGTCCCTAATCATCTTTGTTGCTCTGTTCTGCCCTCTTTCCAGAGTCTCAACATCTTTCCTTATATTGTGGTGACCAAAACTGAATGCCAACTATTCCAAGTTGAGAGCCTTGGTGGAGCAGTGGGCTAATGCCTCCTTAAGTAACACCAGCTGCCTGCAATTAGTGCAGGTTCGAGTCCCACCAGGCTCAAGGTTGACTCAGCCTTCCATCCTTCCGAGGTAGGTAAAATGAGGACCCAGATTGTTGGGGGCAATAAGCTGACTTTGTAAAAATGCCGCTTGGGGGAGGCTGAAAGCCCTAATAAGCAGGCATATACATAGAATGAAGGCTATTGCTAAGCACATTGATTTGTGCTTTAGATTGTAAGCCGCCCTGAGTCTTCGGAAAAGGGTGGGATATAAATGGGATTTTTTTTAAAAAAAAAAGTGTGGTCATACATGACTTAGATCCCACGATGGTTCATTCTGAAAGGTCCAAGGAGGATAATGGACCAGGGGTGGGTGGGTGGGTTGCTGCTTCTGTACCCCATCTGTGTTAGGGTCTTGAACCCCTGTGGAGCACAGAGATGGTTATTCCACAGCCTCCCCCCATAGATCTGATGGGACATGATGTCATAGACACTCCTCGGCTGCAGTTTCCTGGCCGTGGAAGGGTCTCTGTGCAACTGGCTGATTGTCTCCAACCCCCATTTTTGCCGGCTGGGATGGTTGCCAAAGGACATTTATCTCCAAGAGTTTGGAAGGGAGATAATGCCGAGACGGCTGATCTATGCTGGCTGCTGGCAATTGTTCATTTTAATTTCTCTAATGGACCTGGATCTTGCAGAGATGGTCACGGTATAAATAAATCAGGAGCCAGAGCAGGAGAGAATTGACAGGAGTGGGGAGAGCGGACAGCCTCTCTCCAGCCAGGGGGTGGGGGGGAGGGCTCTGCAAAGAGATATTTGCAGAAGAATTGACCCTTCCTGCAGGGCCCACCTACATCCCAGTAGGGAGGGAGCCAGTGTCTCTGGCCACATGCAGAGTACTTTCATCAATGACTGGGGGAGCTACAAGTAGTCCTCGACTTATGACTGCAGCTGGGATCAGAATTTCTGTTGCAACAATTCAGGCACTGAGTGAGTCATGCCTGATTTTGCAACCTTCCCCCCCCATGGTGGTCAAGCAAAGCACTGCAGTCATTAAGCAAATCGCACGGTCGTTAAATGAATCCAGCTTCCCTCATTGGCTTTGTTTGTTGGAAGCAAGCTGGGAAGGTCATGTCCTTGGGAGGCGGCAATCATTGCAAATATGTGTTGATTGCCAAATGCCCAAATTTTGATCCCATGATGGTGGGGATGCTATGACGGTTGTAAAGGCGAGGACTGCTCCTAAGTCCCTTTTTTTCCTTGCCATTGTAACCGCAAATGGTCATTAAACAAGCAGCTTTAAGTCAAGGACTTCCTGGATTCACCTGGCACTAAGGAGAACCTCACAAGGATTCCTCTTCATTGTTGCAGCCTTGAGCATCTTCTGTTTTGCAATATGGTTTGGATCTCATTTTTTGACTTTGTAGTTTAACTGGTTGGAAGGGTTGAGACAGAAAGGGTTGGAAAGGGGGGTTCAGCATTATGGGGGGGGCTTAACAGGCAGTTAACTTTTCTATTTTCATTCTCTGAAAGATATTTGTTAGGATTTTCATGCTTTAAGGCTGGAAGCCGGGCAGAGTGGTTTCGTCACGAGACGGGCGGCAAAATAAATTCAATAAATGAAAATAAAATTAAGTACAACAGGAACGCCCCTGCTTCTGAGCACATCTGCACCCTTTATTAAGCAAGCAAACAAGACTCAATAGCGCTCAGAGAATAATTCTCGGAACCAAACATAATACAAGTATCCAATGAATCTTTTCGGTGTTACACAAATATTGACACCGTGGAAATGAACGAGTTTAACAATGTAAGCCGCCCATCTATAATACAACAAGGAGAGGCAGAAAAGAAAGAAACATGCAAATCCCACCGCTGTAGATCATCGCTTTTATGATCCAGCGCATTCCCCCATTGCAAACAAAAACATCGAGCAATTTCAATGCCTGGGAACATTTCTCTGTCAAAGGGAAACTTAATTCAGATGTTTAACGGGCCCCTGTTTGCAAAAATGTGGTGCAGAGGCAGCCGGATTCGGTGCACCGGAAAATCCCGTGGCGTTTTCCTGTAAAAGGGAGGCATACCGGGCCCCCTTGCCAGCCTCCCATGTCAAAGACAGCTGCAGCCTCAGGGTTGCCAACCTCTGGATTAAAGGACGACGCAAAGACACCATCTTTTCCTTTTTGCATGCAAAGACCGAACTCCACGGCTGGCATTGGTGAGGCAGGAGAGCTGCAAAAGACCCTTGAGACCATCTAGTCCAACCTCTTGCTGGGTGCTGGAATCCAAAATAGACCATCTCTGACCGATGTCTATTCATAGCAAGGGGGACCCCCTGTCCCCACATCTGAGAGTCCTTGTTTTCACCGCTGGGGAGTCACAATGCACAATCACAAATCCTCGACTTACAACCTTTTACTTAGTGACCAAATGGGAGGCCTGACTTTTTTTCACACTTACGACCATTGTAGCTCCCCAACCTCCCCTTCCCGGTCATGTGAACAAAATTCAGACGCTTATCAATGGACCTAAATTTATGATGGTCGCAGCGTCCCAGGGTCACGTGACCCCTTTTCATGACCTTCTGACCAGCAGAGTCAGATTCACTTAACGACCATAGGGCTAACTTAACCCCTGCAGTGATTCACTTAGCAGCTGCGGCAAGAAAGGTTGTAAAATGGGGGCTAAACTCGCTTAACATTGCTTAACAATGAAAATTTGGGGCTCAGCTTACCTGTATTTGATCGTCTCTACCAAGTAGTCCTTGACTTACAACCATTTGTTTAGTGACTGTTCAGGGTTATGATGGCACAGAAATGAAAGGATTTATGAGCCTTGTCAGTGCTTGGCAACTGGCATGAACTTTTGACAGTTGGGCATCCCCGGGATCACGTGATTGGTCATTTACAACCTCCCCAATCTGGTTTCCGACCAGCAAAGTCAGTGGGACAAGCTGGATTCATTTAACGACCACCTGGTTCATTTCACAGCTGCATTGATTTGCTTAATGACTGCGGTAAAAAAGTCATAAAATGAGGCGTGGCTCGCTTAACAGCTGCCTTGCTTAGCAATGGAAATTCTGGTCCCCATTGTGGTTGTTAGGTGGAGGGCTGTCTGTACTGGTGAAAATGCTCATAAACTGGGTAATGTTTTCAAAATTGCTCCGAATGACTTGTTTATTCTTCTGCTGAGCAGGCGATGAGAGCTGTGGTTGGGTTTATTTATTCATTCAGTTTATTCCATGTCTATAGCAGCTACTGCTTGATGAACCAAGAATTGTATATGAGCACGTGTGATGATTTATTCCTTTGATAGGAAATGCAGAATTTAAGAAAATAACAGAGTTGGTAGGGACCTTGGAGCTAGTCCAACCCCTTGCTCAGGCAGGAAACCCTATACCAGGGGTCAGCAACCTGAAACAGTGAAAGAGTCACTCGGAACCGGTTCCCTCACAAAAGGAAAAACTGGGAGCCGCAAAAAATTGGTGCGCATGCACAGAACAGGGTTTGACTGAAGAGTGGAGCCAAGGCGAGATATGCACCTACCCTGCATATTTGAATTGATTGGTTGAACTTTTTTAGTCCCACTTTTTTTTTTTTTGGACTGCACATGGCAGAGGACTGGGAGCCGCATGAGACGGCTGAAAGAGCCGCATGCGGCTCCGGAGCCGCGGGTTGCAGACCTGTGCCCTATACCATTGCAGAAAAATGGCTGTCCAGTCTCTTCTTGAAAACCACCAGTGTTGGAGCATTCACAAATTCAGGTGGTAAGCTGTTCCACTGGTTAATCGTTCTCCCTAATTCCAGGTTGCTTCTCTCCTTGAATAGTTTCCATCCGTTGCTTCTTGTTCTGCCTTCAGGTGCGTTGGAGAATACGTTGACCCCCCTCTTCTTTATGGCAGCCCCTCAGATATTGGAATACTGTTGTTATGTCCTTCTTTTCTCTAAACTGGCCATACTCAATTCCTGCAAACGTCGTTCATATGTTTTTGTCTCCAGGCCTTTAATCATCTTAGATTAGGGGTCACCAACCCCCCAGCAACCAGGCTGCACAAACAAGCAAAGCCCCATCCATGAGATGCAGGCAGCACACAAAACCACCCACTCTCCAGTCCGCGGAAAAACCTCTCTCCACAGAACCGGTCCCTGGTTGGAAAAATCTTTGTCTTAGGTCACAGGTCTGCAACCCGCAGCTCCGGAGCCACATGCGGCTCTTTCAGCCGTCTCCTGCGGCTCCCAGTTCTCTACCATGTGCAGTCCAAAAAAAAAAAGTGGGACTAAAAAAGTTCAACCAATCAATTCAAATATGCAGGGTAGGTGCATATCTCAAGGTTGACTCAGCCTTTCATCCTTCCGAGGTAGGTAAAATGAGGATCCAGACTGTTGGGGGCAATTAAGCTGACTTTGTAATAATGCCACTTGGGGGGGGTGTGAAAGCCCTAATAAGCAGGCATATACATAGAATGAAGGCTATTGCTAACCTTGTAAGCCGCCCTGAGTCTTCGGAGAAGGGCGGGATATAAATGGAATTAAAATAAAAAAAAATATCTCACCTTGGCTCCACTCTTCAGTCAAACCCTGTTCTGCGCATGCGTGCATGTATGCGCATGTGCACACATTTTTTTGCGGCTCCCAGTTTTTCCTTTTGTGAGGGAACCGGTTCCGAGTGGCTCTTTCACTGTTTCAGGTTGCTGACCCCTGCCTTAGATGCTCTTCTCTGCACTTTTTCCAAAGTCTCGACATCATTTTTGTAATGCGGTGACCAGAACTGGATGCAGTATTCCAGGTGTGGCCTTACTAAGTTTTTATAAAGTGGTACTAATACTTCACATGATTTTGATTCTATGCCTCTGTTTATACAACCCAGGACTGTATTAGCTTTTTTGGCGGCTGCTGTACACGGCTGGCTCATGTTTAAGTGATCGTCCACTAGGTACCATTTGTGTTTTTTTCTTACCTAAGTGCAAATTCTTACTTTTCTCACCATTTGATTTCATTTTGTTAGAGAGGACTCCTTTCAGTGGTGGGATTCAGCCAGCTCACAAATGTTTGGCAGAACCAGTAACTAATTTTTTGTTGCCCAGGCCCAGAATGGACTTCCGGAAGTGGCATCCACACAGAGAACTGGTTGTTCACATATTTGAATCCCACCACCAGCTCCTTTTGTCAGATACCTTGCTGACTGTATGTAAGCCTAGCTAAAGTCTCTGGTTATGTGTGTTGCTGGTGTACCTCGGTTAGGGCATCATCCTGACTGTGCTTAACTGTGAGTAAGCAGGCTTTGCAAAGCTGGGCATCAGCCCCCTTCTTTTTTTTTTCCAGTGGGGCCAAATGTTAGCTTCCTACTCTGCAGACAACTGTTTGCTGCTTTGTGGCCTCTAAGTTTAGCTGAGTTGCAGGGATAAATATTCATTACGATATAGATCATTTTAATTGCATGACTGCCCTGCAGGCTTATACTGTCTAGCAAACAAGACAAATAGGAAAGGGACGGAGATGGGGGGGCTGGCGGGAGTGGGGGGGGGCAGCAGAGATATAAAAGTTTCAAGAGACGCTTAACAAAGAATATTTGAGAGCCTTATCTCGGTTACAAGTAGGCTAACTTCAAGAGAAGCAAAATGGTCTCTTTGCAGTGCAGAAGTGGCGGGAAATTGCTTTTTTTTTAACATAGCATAAAACTATTTAAAAAACAGAGAAGGAGGAGGAGGAGACGTTGCATTTTGGACTCCAGGCCTTCATTTCTGAATATCCCTGGCAGGAATGATAGGAGTAAGTGAACGGTCAAATTTTAAAATTATAAGAGGAATTAGCTGTAAGAGGAAATGGCTACCTTAAAGGTAAAACAAAATTGAACTGAAAAACAGGAAAGATAAAACTAAAACGAACTGAATAATGGGAAAACTGAAATTAATGGAATAACATCAAAAGAACCTATTGTTCTAAGGGTCCATAAAATAACCAGGAACTCCAAAACAAGCAAATAGAGCCGTGGTGACGAACCTATGGCATGCGTGCCACAGGTGGCACGCAGAGCCCTTTCTGTGGGCACGCGTGCTGTCACCCCAGTCCTAGGTCTTCAGATGGGTTTTATAAAACCTTTTTGCTCTAGGATTCTGCCGCTTTGTGCAAAAAAAAAAAAGGTTCGTTCAATCAATCAATCAATTTCAACTTCTCTTGGGGGAAAAAAAAAGATCTCACAAAGTTGGAATTGATTGATTGAACTTTTTAGTCCCACCCAGTCTGCCGTTACCACCGCAGCCACCCCCACCCAATGGACCACGCCCACCCAACGGGCCACACCCACCCAGCACCCACCCATACGTAAACGGGTTTGGGGTTGCAGTTTGGGCAATCGGTCTCTAAAAGGTTTGCCATCACTGCAATAGAGCATGCTCAATAGACTATTGAATATTATCTGACACACCTGGCATTCGTGGCCTGCTCGTTTAAATGCACATGCAACGTATGATTTAGCAAGTTTGCGGAGGGTAGCAGGAAATACGTAGTAGGTGGTCAGAGAGAGTGTAAACCCATAGTTAATACCTCAGCCAAGGGGGAACAAGGAGGGATGGACCGCCAAGTGCAGGGAATGTGTTGATTTGAGATGATGAACTTTGGAGAGAATCAAGCCTTCTCTCCTTCTCTGCCCGCTTGTTGCAATAAACGAAACAAGGAGGGAGGCCTTCGCTGTGGCCTGGCTGGCTACCGGTCAAGAGAGTTTGCCTCTGGTTGTGAAGGGAAGTGGCCAGGAGGAGCCCCTAACACAGACATGTCAAACACAAAGCCCGGGGGCTGGATCCGGCCCGCAAAATGGTTTCATGTGGCCCACGAAGCCATCCTGGAAACAGTGAGGGAACGGCCCCCACTGCCTTGGCCCTGGCCCAGAGACCCTCCTTGCGCCAAAGACCCTCAGATCTGTCCCCACTCCTGCCCAGGCCCCCATAGGCACCCTTGATGTGAACGATGTAGAGCTGGCCACGCTCACCCAGTAGGCCACACCCACTCTAGCCACGCCCACCCAGTAGACCACGCCCAGCCGGCCCCTTGAGGGCAACCGCAATGCTGATGCGGCCCTCAATGAAATTCAGTTTGACACCCCTGGCCTAACAGAAGGGACTGATTGAAAAGAGAGAAAGGACCAAGGATCCTACCTCTGAAGCTCAGACACATACAACAAGCAGCATCCCAGAAAAGGCTCCTTTCCCAGCCTCTTCTTACTCATCCCCTCCTGCAAAGATCACATTATATTTTATAAGGACACAAATTAAAAGCAAACAGCTTAATGGCAGCTCTTGAGCAATAAAGAGCTGAATGCTTAACGGGATGACAAACAACCCAGGGTATTCTGCACAGTCCCAAGAAAAGATTAGCACCGTATCTTGTAAAAAAAAAAAGAGAGAGAGAGAAAAAACATACTCAAATCCAGTCAGAGAGTCAAACCATGACATGAAATTTTCGGTAAGCGAAAAGTAAATGAGAAGGGTCCTTCAGGGGGAAGAAACGAGGCCCCCCCCGCTCCCCCCCCCCGTTGGTGGTCTTCATGCCTTTCGGGACCCTGGAATGGCTCATGCCAGAAACACAAGAGGCATTTAATGTTTGCTTGTGAAAGGAAATAGAGGAGCTGCCGAAATACTGTTATTTTAACGGCTCTCCCCGAAAGCGGGTGTTAAAAAGAAAATTCACTTATTCCACCAAAGGGGGATCTGGAGGACTTGATGGGAAACGAAAGAGACAGGCGTGTAAATGGGTTTCCTTGGCAGAATGGAAAGCTGAGGGACATCCGGGCAGTCAAGAATTCAGTGGAACTCCAAGGGCAGAGAAACGTGAAAGGAAAGCGGCAGAGCCAGCCATCACGGGCGTGCTCATAGAAAAAAGCAATGTCAGTGTGCACGGGGGTGTGTGTGTCTCTTCTGCTTCTCGGCCCAAAGCCTTCTCTTGAAGTGGCAATGGAGGTGGGCAGGCAGGGTTTAGCCCTCTTCCTGGTTGCACAGAAGCCCCAGAGTGACACTCCCAGCCAGCCACACATTTTAGGGTCTCCTGCATGAGCAGGGGGCTGGACTACTAGAACAGGGCTTTTCAACCAGTGGTACGGGTACCACCTGTGGTACATTGGCACCTGGCAGGTGGTACGCGACCATCCCAGAAAAGTGGTAGCGGGGGGAGGGGAATGAGCTGAACCGGTGGCAGCACCGCACAAGTCTGAGCGAGAGACGGCTGGAGCTGCAGGGCTGTCAGGGCTCAGCGGAAGCACCAGGATCAGCACCAGGATCCAGCTGGAGCTCAGCGCTGATCCTGGCACTTCTGCTGAGCCCAGAAGAAGTGCTGATCAGCTGGAATGTTGCAGCATCTCCAAGGTCTTGTGATTTACATTCAGATGCTTGGCAACTGATTCATATTTATGACGGTCACAGTGTCCCAGGATCACGTGAAGTGACCAAAACCTGCTGCGACCAGCCAGTAGAGGAGGGGGGGATAAAAACCAAACACCCCCCCTACCCCACCCCCGCTGCCAATCCTCAACAGAAATGCTCAGAACAATGAAAACCTCAGACAGGAGGAAGAGCGCCGCTGGGCAGGCAGGCAGTGTCTTGCTCTGCTGTGGCTTGGGGGGGCACTTTTTTCAGTGCCATTATAACTTTGAACAGTCACTGAGCAAATTGTTGTAAGTCGAAGACTACCTGTATTTCATCACTTTTTTCCCTTTTTTTTGGTCATCAAGTTTTTGACACCTTGCTAAGCGACTGATGGTACTCGGATGTTGCCATATCCTAAAAGTGGTACAATGGGTGAAAAGGTTGAAAAGCTTACAAGGTCCCTTCCAACTCTGCTATTCTGCTACTCTACTCTACTCTACTCTACTCTACTCTACTCTACTCTACTCTACTCTACTCTACTCCTCTACTCCACTCCACTCCACTCCACTCCACTCTAGTAGAGAAGCACCCTAGAACTAAGGAGAAATTTTCTGATGGTGAGAACAATTAACCAATGGAACGACTTGCCTCCAGAAGTTGTGGGTGCTCCACAAGAAGAGACTGGACAGCTACTTGTCTCAAATTGTATAGGGGCTGGACTAGAAGACCTTCAAGGTCCCATCCAGCTCTATTGTTCTGTTATCAGTGGAATGGTTTGCCTTAACAAATGCTAACCAATAAAACACATATATGTAGTTCTCAATTTACAACCATTACTTTAGTAATCAAGTTACAACAGTACTGAAAAAAGTGACTTTTCACACTTAGCACTGTTGCAGGATCTGCAGAGTGATGTGATCAAAATTCAGACACTTGGCAATTGGTTCATAATTATGATAAGTTACAGCCTCCCAGGATTGTGTGATTTCATTTTGCAACCTTCTGACAAGCAAAGTCAAAGGAGAAGCCACATTCACTTCACAACTGGGTTCCCAAATGAATAACTGCCGTGATTTGCTACACAACTGTAGCAAGAAAAGTCATAAAGTGGGGCCAAATTCACTTCTATCTCGCTTAGCAACAGGAATTTTGGGCTCAGTTGTGGCCGTAAGTCAAGGACTACCTATACCTCAGTCTCTTATCGCACACCTTGACTTTGATATTGGCCTCCTTTATTAGCCAGAACATCTTTTCACATCCTATCTCAACTTTGACTTTCCACATTAAAAAACCCTCCCACAGCACGTGAACTGTCAGGATCCAGCACTGCTGCCATCTCGTTCCTTTATTCTTCCCTTCCCAGAGTCAGAGAATCATTTTCAGCAACCCAGGGGATAAGATCAATACTTCGGGATCTAGTAGAAGAGGATCTTTGTAGCTCAGGGTTGAACTGTGGGGTCCTTGGTGCTCTCTGAGCTGGGTGGTTTTCTTGGAAATGTAACATTAGGTAACATCATCAGTGCTAGACGTGTGTGGGGTGTGTCTGTTAGTTTCTCCTTATTATCCCTTCTAGCACTTACAATGTTCCCTACGTGGGTCATGAAAACTGCAAGAAATCAACCAAGCTCAGAGAACACCAAGGACCCCACAGTTGTCAACCACCTCCTCTTCCTCCTCCTCCTCCTCCTCCTCCTCCTCCTCTCCACAAACCCTCCTCCCTTCCAGCACTGATGACGTTACCCAGTTGGGTCATGAAAACTCTGCAAGAAAACGACCAAGCTCAGAGAGCGCCAAGGATCTCATTCTTCAGGGTCTCCTGGGCGGCTGTTGTTGTTAGTTGCGAAGTCGTGTCTGACCCATCGCGACCCCATGGACAACGTTCCTCCAGGCCTTCCTGTCCTCTACCATCTTCTGGAGTCCATTTAAGCTCACGCCTACTGCTTCAGTGACTCCATCCAGCCACCTCATTCTCTCTCGTCCCCTTCTTCTCTTGCCCTCAACCTTTCCCAGCATTAGGCTCTTCTCCAGTGAGTCCTTCCTTCTCATTAGGTGGCCAAAGTATTTGAGTTTCAACTTCAGGATCTGGCCTTCTAAAGAGCAGTCAGGGTTGATCTCCTCCAGGACTGACCGGTTTGATCGCCTTGCAGTCCAAGGGACTCGTCGGAGTCTTCTCCAGCGCCATAGTTCAAAGGCCTCGATTCTTTGGCGCTCAGCCTTTCTTATGGTCCAACTTTCACAGCCATACATTGCAACTGGGAAGACCACAGCCTTGACTATATGCACTTTTGTTGACAGGGTGATGTCTCTGTTTTTTAGTGTGCTGTCTAGATTTGCCATGGCTTTCCTCCCCAGGAGCAAGCGTCTTTTAATTTCTTAGCTGCAGTCCCCATCTGCGGTGATCTTGGAGCCCAGGAAAGTGCTTAACCAGGTTAGGGAGAGATCTGGCTGCATTTGCACAACAGGTGAAGCTTGGTTAGTTTTAATCTTGGGTGAGAGACATATGCTTTGATCTGTGCAAGAGAGAGGCGGGTTTGTGTTGTTGAGAGTTAGCCTATTTAAATTGTTTTATCATTTAGTATTCTGTGCAAGTCCAGAAAAATATTATTGTTTTTAATTAACTTTTATTACAGCGGCTCAGTTCAAAAGTCTTTGAGCTAGTTTAGTAGATGAGCTAAGCGTGTTATCCAAATAGAATAACATGGATTTAATAAGGAGGCACCATCTTTGTTTCCTTGGTTTTTCTTTTCTTGGATTCTTTTGTCAAAAATCCAAGTTGGGGGAGGGGGTCCCATCTGATGGCACTGATTCAGGGATGGGTCACAGGAATGCCCACTTTTGAATTATTGAATGATTTAAATGGTTTTGCATTAATTCATAGAATCCCCAAATGATCCCGAAAATCACTTCACCCTTTGCTGTGACCAGTTGTAACTTCTGGAAATCTTATTATTTAGGATAAACTTCATTGGAACCATGGATAACAATGAGTAAGTTAAGATTCTTGGCTCTCATTGTCAAAGCCTAGATAAATCCAGTTAAGCCATGTAGAGCCTTAAAGCAATACGGCTTTATTTAAGACACTTAAAGACAGGTTTTTAAAACCACCCAGCTAAAAATTCCCTTTTGTTTAAAGGTCAGTTTTTAGTTGCATGGTTTTAAAAATCTGGAGGAGTTAACCACTATGATGGAAAAAAGTTGTCAGCTCCCATTATAGATGTTTATATATTTGTTAAGGGTACTTAACAAGATATAACCTTAATGAGGATTACGTTTCCTTTTTCTGAAGTGCTTTAAACTTCTGGAATTGAGTAAATTTAGAGGGGGGTAATATAAGCTATAATATAAGGGACGCGGTGGCTCAGTGGGTTAGGACGCTGAGCTTGTTGATCAGAAGGTTGGCAGTTTGGCAGGTCGAATCCCGAGTGCCGCGTAACAGAGTGAGCGCCTGTTACTCGTCCCAGCTTCTGCCAACCTAGCAGTTCGAAAGCACGTAAAAATGCAAGTAGAAACCACTACAGTGGGAAGGTAACAGTGTTCCGTGCGCCTTTGGCATCTAGTCATGCCGGCCACATGACCACGGAGGCGTCCTCGGACAAGCGCTGGCTCTTCGGCTTTGAAACGGAGATGAGCACCGGCCCCTAGAGTTGGAAACGACTAGCACGCATGTGCAGGGGAACCTTTACCTTTACCTAATATAAGCTAGGCTAGAGATTGGAATAGGTGCCTTAATGAAAATTTAGATGAAGGCAGGTGCAAAGGAAATTACGTTCAAACTAGTTCAGGGAGGTAAAAAGGTAAAGGTAAAGGTTCCCCCGCACATGCGTGCTAGTCATTTCCGACTCTAGGGGCCGGTGCTCATCTCCGTTTCAAAGGCGAAGAGCCAGCGCTTGTCCGAGGACGTCTCCGTGGTCACGTGGCCGGCATGACTAGATGCCAAAGGCGCACGGAACGCTGTTACCTTCCCACCGTAGTGGTCCCTATTTTTCTACTTGCATTTTTACGTGCTTTCGAACTGCTAGGTTGGCAGAAGCTGGGACGAGTAACAGGCGCTCACTCTGCTATGCGGCACTCGGGATTTGACCCGCCAAACTGCCGACCTTCTGATCGACAAGTTTGCTCAAAGAATCTCCACACTTATTCATCTATCTGTATATAGATAGTCCTCAACTTAACACCCACAATTCAGCCCCAAATTCCTGTATTAAGTGGCTTTTGCCCCATTTTACAACCTTTCTTGCCACGGTTGTTAAGTGAATCACTGCAGTTGCTCAGTCACGTGGTTGTTAAGTGAATCTGGCTTCCTATTGATTTTGCGTGTCAGAAGATCGCAAAAGGAGATCACGTGACCCCAGGACATTGTGACCGTCATAAATATGAACCAGTTGCCAAGCGTCCAAATTTTGATCACATGACCATGAGGATGCTGCAACTGTCGTGTGAAAAATTGTCATAAGTAACTATTTTCAGGGCTGTTGTAACTTTGAACGGTCACTAAATAAACTATTGTAAGTCAAGGACCTATGGCTCCCAAGGATAAATAGTGGCCATCTATTCACACTCATCTTATGTGGATTTGCCTCTCTCAAAATGGTTTTATTTCTTCAGCATCTCCAGACTTCTAATAGTAAATCTATAGGCTTTGGAATGTCTGCAAAAGTTAGTGAAATCCAATATTTCTATCACTTTGATTTTATAAGCCTGTATGGTTTTATTATTCTTTTACTTCATCGAGGGATTGAAAGCCAACTTTTAAAAATTAGCAATATATTCTTAGTGCTTCCCCAACTTCAATCCTAACCTCAGTGAAGTTTTATTTTTATTTTATCCTTACGTTTATCGAGGAGTTTCATAGATTGTTTATTGCAGTAGTGCAAAGTTTGTGAAACCCAGTTTTAGTAGAATATTAGTTTTCTGTTTATGCATTTAATAACTGGCAATTCTGAAATTGTTGGTTATTGTGATGCACAACTGAGCCTCAAAAAAGTAAAAATAGAAAATTAAGTAGGAAACATTTAAATATAAAAATTACACTTTTAAAATAATAAGATTCCAGGTTAGAATAGTCTTGGATCTGAAAAATGCTTTAATGAGTATAAAACAGGGGTCTTCAAACTTGGCCCTCGACATGCTGGCTGAGGAATTCTGGGAGCTGAAGTCCACAAGTCATAAAAGGGCCAAGTTTGAAGAACCCTGGCATAAAATCTATGCTGTATTTATACTAAGATGCTCACAAATATAAACATTCTTGCCTGTTAGAAACAAACTTCTCTTTATCCGAAAGACAAGAGAGGACCTGGATAAATAATCAGAGTTGTACTGCATTGTTGAACTCAAAATAAGAAGCTATATTCCTAGTTTCCTCAGCATGGTTTGAAACTTTATAAACAAAGCAGTGTGAGGTTGTGCATGTAATCTCCAAGCTTAGAAGGAACACATCTGATTCAATTGGAAGAGAAGTTAATATGCTAGACACAGAAAAAGCCTAATCCCCTTTGATAGAGTAGAATGTAAATTTCTTAAAAGTTCGTTCTTAGAAATGGCGTTGGGACTTCAATTTTATTGGAATAATCAATCAGTGAAATTCACTGCCAGAAACACTAATCAACCATAACAAAGTGCACAAGAAATTTTGGAAATAAGAAGGGCCTCATCCTTCTGTCCAGATTAGTCTCTTAGAGGCATTCACCCTGAATATTAGAAATGAGCATTCTCAAGACCTGAAGATCAGAGCAGATATCTTGTGTAATACAGTAGAACTGTGACTTGATGGGGTGAGGTGGGGAGGACGTGTTCTTGGACACCAATTGTTGCTGTTGAGACTCTAGAAAGGGTGCAGAGAAGAGCAGCCAAGATGAGTAGGGGGCTGGAGGCGAAAACACATAAAGAACAGTTGTGGGAACTGGGGACGTCTAGTCTAACAAAGAGAAGGACTAGGGGTGACACGATAGTAGTGTTTCAATATTTGAGGGGCTGCCACAAAGAAGAGGGGATCAACTTATTTTCCAAAGCACCTGAAGGCAGGAGAAGAAACAATGGATGGAAACTAATCATGGAGAGAAGCCACCTGGAATGAAGGAGAAACTTCCTAACAGTGAGAACAATTAACTAGCAGAACAACTTGCCACCAGAAGTTGTGGGTGCTTCATCTCTGGAAGGTTTTAAGAAAACCTGTCTAAAATGGTATTGTTGTGATTCAGGGTCAGCCTGTGGGTTCGGCATTTGGGTCGGACGACTCAGAGGAGGAGAGGGGTGTTGAAGAGCTTGCTGAGGGGGTTGGAGAGCTTGCGGATGAGAGCCCTCAGCCAGGCCCCTCCCACCTGGTCACGACAGAGACCCAGCTGTGTGAGCCTGACAGCGTGGATGAAGATGACCCACAGCTGGCCCTGTTCAAGGACGCCCGATGCAGGAGGCAGTCAATCAGGAGTAAACAGAGGAAGGCAATGGGGCACCTCGGAAGGAGGCAGAGAGAAGCCACGCCCTGAATTGTATAAAAGGGGAATGTGTGGGAGGGCTGGTTTGCTGAAGGCAACCGCTTGAATAGTTCCTGTTTCATAGCTCCTGTTTCATGGTTGGTGTCTTGTTTTGCTCTGTTTTATGTTAATAAATTTGGCAGGCTTAATTCCAGCCTCTTGCCGTTTGTAAAGGGGTTGTCCCTGCCTTTTCTGCAGGGCCGGTAGCAGGCTGGTACAGAACAGGTATAGAGTCTCCTGCTCAAACAGGGGGCTGGACTAGAAGAACTCCACGGTCTCTTTCTGTTATTCTGTATTCTGAATTCTAACCTTGATACTTGGGTTTGCAGATTGCTGGCAGGTGGACCTTCCTGGTGGGGTCATAGATGGAGAGATGCCCTTCTGCAGATATTTTCTCCAAAGCCTCCCTCATTTTTAGTGTTATTTGTTTGCCGATGGGGAATTTTCCCACCTGAAGTGTATTTCTTGAAGCGAGGAGTGGTGTCTAAAGGGGGTGGTCAAAAAAAACCCAAAAAACAAGATGGCAGTCGTACCAATGCTGGTAAAGATGGGTTTTATACAGCTCAGTGGTCTGTTCTGTTAGGAGAAATTGGAGCTGTGAGTTTTCAGCAGCTCTCTCTTGGCCCCACCCCCACCCCCCTTGGAGAGAGACAGTTGCAAATTCTATCTTGTTTAAGGGAACCAGATAAGCCGAGCGAATCTTAATTAAACCTGATTGACAGTCTGACAGGAGCTGCCTCAACTTGTTCCACAGTTGGCTTTAACTGGAGAAGTTGGGTTTGCTTGTAGGAAGGCGAGGGTGGAAGCTTCAGGAAGGGGGGGAGAATCAGTGCACCATCCTGGCTGAGGCTGGAGATGGCTTCGCCACCTCCACCCCCTGCCCCTTTCTCCAGGCAGGGGCTGTGGAGCACTGGGAAAGGTCACGGGGTGTCAAGTCCGTGAGATCAAAGGCTTTGGGGGGGGGGGGAAGGCTGAAGGGCGAGTAGGGCAAATCTTTGGAGCTTGGCAGAAGAGAGAATCAGAATACAGTATTTTGTTCCATACAGTATCAATCTTGCAAACTCTAAACTTCCTCCTCCTGTTATGAATTCTAGATGGAGAGTGATTAACATTTATACGTTGCTTATATGTAAGGGCGTAGGTCTATACATATGCTGTTTATAGTATGTTTAAATGGGCGTTATGTATGTGTACACTTGAGAGCAAGCAACTAAATTTCATTTTGAATGTGTGCCATTGTGCCCACAGTAAAAAAAATGACAATAAAGGTTGTCTGTCTGTCTGTCTGTCTGTCTGTCTGTCTGTCTGTCTGTCTGTCTGTCTGTCTGTCTGTCTGTCTATCTATCTATCTATCTATCTATCTATCTATCTATCTATCTATCTATCTATCTATCTATCTATCTATCTACAGCTGGAAGGGACCTAGTCCCTAGTCCAGCCCCCTGCTCAAGCAGGAGACCCTATACCATTTCAGACAAGTGACTGTCCAGTCTCTTCATAAAAATCTCCAGTGATGAAGGACCTACAACATCTGAAGGCAAAGCTGTTCCACTAGTTAATTGTCCTCACTGTTGGGAAGTTTCTTCTTAATTCCAGGTGGCTTCTCTCCTTGATTAGTTTCCATCCATTGCTGTTTGTCCTGCCTTCTGGTGCTTTGGAAAATAAGTTGACCCCCCCTTCTTTGGGGCAGCCCCTCAAATATTGGAATCCTGCTATCATCTCCCCCCTAGTCTTTCTTTTCTCTAGACTGGCCATTCCCAATTCCTGCAAGTGTTTTTCGTATGTTTTAGTCTCCAGGCGTTTAATCATCTTAGTTGCTGTTGTCTGCACTTTTTCCAAACTCTCAACTTTTTCTTTATATCGTAATGACCAAAACTGGATGCAGTATTCCAGGCATGGCCTTACTAGGGCTTTATAAAACAGTACTAATGCTTCACTTTGAACTATGGTGCTGGAGAAGACTCCTGCAAGTCCCTTGGACTGCAAGGCGATCAAACTGGTCAGTCCTAGAGGAGATCAACCCTGACTGCTCTTTAGAAGGCCAGATCCTGAAGCTGAAACTCAAATACTTTGGCCACCTAATGAGAAGGAAGGACTCACTGGAGAAGAGCCTAATGCTGGGAAAGGTTGAGGGCAAGAGAAGAAGGGGACGACAGAGAATGAGGTGGCTGAATGAAGTCACTGAAGCAGTAGGCGTGAGCCTAAATGGACTCCAGAAGATGGTAGAGGACAGGAAGGCCTGGAGGAATGTTGTCCATGGGGTCGCGATGGGTTGGACACGACTTCGCAACTAACAACAACAACAATGCTTCACTTGATTTTGATTCTATGGGTGTCAGCAAGGAGAGTTTGGGTAGACCCATAGGAAGCAATGCGAGATATGGACAAGATTCTCTCTGGGAATCCTGCCTATCCAGAGGCTGAATCTGAGGGTGGGAACTTGGGCAAATGATCAGGATAGCCAAGCCATTTTGGAAAGTTGGACATGGCTGAACCAGCAGAGCAGGGAAATACCTGCCAGTGCTTGGGACACAACAGGGACCTCTTCCACCTTAGGTGGGGCCCTTTCTGTCAAGGCTGTTGCCTACAGGCATCAAAGGGATGGTGGCCAAGCAACTGGCTGCCATTTGAAGTATTGCCACAAAGAGGAGGGGGTCAACTTGCTCCCCAAAGCATCTGAGGGCAGGACAAGAAGCAATGGATGGAAACTAATCAAGGAGAGAAGCAACTTCTAGAAATCAGGAGAAACTTCCTGGCAGTGAAGACAGTTAACCAGTGGAACGACTTGCCTTCCGAAGGTGTGGGTGCTTCCGTCACTGGAGGTTTTCAAGAAGAGACTGGACATCCCAAAGCTACTTTTCCAAAACGCAACTGGATTTTCTTGGTGTTTTTTTTTTAAGTTTTCCTTTTCATCCAAGAAGCTTCTTCGATTCCTCATCTTCTTCGAACTGAAGAAGCTTCTTAGAGGAGAAGCAAAACGTTTTCAAAGGGGAAAAAAAACCAAGAAAGCCCAGTTGCCTTGTGGGAAAAGCACCTTTGAGACAAGCATGACCTGGATGGCTGAGGATCTCCATAGACAAGAAATTGGACAGCCATTTGTCCAGAGTGGTATAGGGTCTCCTGCTTTGAGCAGGGGATGGACTAGAAGACCTCCAAGGTCCAACTCTGTTGTTCTGCTATTCCTTCCTTCCTTCCTTCCTTCCTTCCTTCCTTCCTTCCTTCCTTCCTTCCTCCCTCCCTCCCTCCCTTCCTCTCATTGCCATCTCCTTCCTTCCTTCCTTCCTTCCTTCCTTCCTTCCTTTCTTCCTCCCTCCCTCCCTCCCTTCCTCTCATTCCCATCTCCTTCTTTCCTTCCTTCCTTCCTTCCTTCCTTCCTTCCTTCCTTCCTTCCTTCCTTCCTTCCTTCCTTCCTTCCCTCCCTCCCTCCCTCCCTCTCATTCCCATCTCCTTCCTTCCTTCCTTCCTTCCTTCCTTCCTTCCCTCCCTCCCTCCCTCTCATTCCCATCTCCTTCCTTCCTTCCTTCCTTCCTTCCTTCCTTCCTTCCTTCCTTCCTCCCTCCCTCCCTCCCTCCCTCCCTCCCTCCCTCCCTCATCACTGGAGGTTTTCAAGAAGGGATTGGACAGAAATTTGTCTGAAATGCTTGAGCAGGGGATGGACTAGATCAGGGGTCAGCAACCTGAAACAGGGAAAGAGCCATTCGGAACCGGTTCCCTCAAAAAAGGAAAAACTGGGAGCCGCAAAAAATGTGTGCGCATGCGCGTACATGTGCGCATGCGCAGAACAGGGTTTGAAGAGTGGAGCCAAGGCGAGATATGCACCTACCCTGCAAATTTGAATTGATTGGTTGAACTTTTTTAGTCCCACTTTTTTTTTTTTTTTGACTGCACATGGCAGAGGACTGGGAGCCGCAGGAGTCGGCTGAAAGAGCCGCATGCGGCTCCGGAGCCGTGGGTTGCAGACCTGTGGACTAGATTAAAAGCCCTCCAAAGTCCTTCCAACTCTTATTATTCTGTTCCTCTGTGAAGCCATGACTTTCTTTCTGCCTCCCGGGAAGATGGAGGGAGAGGAGGAGGAGGAGGAGGAGGAGGAGGAGGAGGAGGAGGAGGAGGAGGAGGAGGAAGAGGAGGAGGGCTGGTCACCCCCTTTTCCCAGTGTCATTTACAATTCTAATGGGGTCCCTGGCCTCTTGGCGTGGGGGGCGGGTAAGTGTTAAGATCTGAGGCCTCTCCAAGCAGCCTGCCCCAAGGCGGATGACTTCAAAGCAACCGCTGCTGCCACCAAAGCTTTAGAAGATGGATGCTTCTTAGTTCATGCCCTTCCCGGCTAATTCCAGGGCTAATGTTGTCCACATGCTCTGGTGGCAGTGCAGAAATGGGTTTTGGTTGCCACACACTTTCTTTGGATGTCTTCCTCTGCCAGGCAGTGGGAAGCAAGGAGAGCTTGGTTGATCTAGTTTGGGAGTCTCCAAACTTGGCAGCTTTGAGACTTGTGGACTTCAGCTGCCTGAATTCCCCAGCCAGCTTGATCTAGTTTGAGTCTGAGCCCTGATCTAGTTTGAAGTGGTGGGTTTTTTTGTTTTTTCCCCCCCAAAGTGGGCAACTCAAAGATGTGTAGACTTCAACTGCCAGAATTCTGGCTGGGGAATTCTGGGAGTTGGAAGTCCCCACATTTTAGAGTTTGCCAACTCTGAAAACAACTGAGCTAGATTAATAACTTTGAACGTTCTGTTTTCTACGCTTCTTGTAAAGAGGTTGGCCACAAGTCATGCTCCCCCACCTCATCTGGGCTTACTCTCCTAGTGGGCCCTTGTCAAGTAGTATTTAAAGCAGGGGTCTTCAAACTCGGCCCTTTTATGACTCATGGACTTCAACTCCCAGAATTCCTCAGCCAGCATAAAAGGGACGAGTTTGAAGACCCATGATTTAAAGGGTCCTTGGTGCTCTCTGAGACTGGTGGTTTTCTTGCGGACATTTCACTACCCAACTAGGTGGCATCGTCAGTGCTAGAAGCACAGGGATTTGTGGAGAAGAGGAGGAACTTGATTGTTTTCTTGCAGACATTTAATACTCTAGGTCAGGGGTCAGCAACCTGAAACAGTGAAAGAGCCATTCGGAACCGGTTCCCTCACAAAAGGAAAAACTGGGAGCCGCAAAAAATGTGTGTGCATGCGCGTACATGCGCGCATGTGCAGAACAGGGTTTGAAGAGTGGAGCCAAGGCGAGATATGCACCTACCCTGCAAATTTGAATTGATTGGTTGAACTTTTTTAGTCCCACTTTTTTTTTTTTGGACTGCACATGGCAGAGGACCGGGAGCCACAGGAGACGGCTGAAAGAGCCGCATGTGGCTCCGGAGCCGCAGGTTGCAGACCTGTGCTCTAGGTTGTTCTCTTGAGACTGGTGGTTTTCTTGCAGACGTTTCACTACCCAACTTGGTGGCAACATCAGTGCTACAAGGGAGGGAGATTTGTAGAGAGGAGGAGGAGGAGGAGGAGGAGGAGGAGGAGGAGGAGGAGGAGGAGGAGTTCTTTGAGGTCCTTGGGGCTCTCTGAGCTTGCAGACATTTCATTACCCAACCAGGTAACATCATCAGTGCTCTATGTAAACGTGTAACACTTTGATGCTTTTCAGAACACATTCAATAAACAACATTTCAATAAAGCCCATTTTATTTTATTTTTCCATTTAATGCCCACATCTTTTAAAACTGTGCATCCCCCTTGGCTCTGTCAACTGAACCGCTGAAACAGAGAAAGGCACCATCTGGAGCCTAAAATGCTGGCAGAAAGTTTTCTGATGGCACAGAAGAACCCTTCACAGTCCCGAGCCCAAAATATTTGGGAATTTGAATCGCTTTTCTGCCAAGTTGAATTTTCCCTTACCATGAAGTGCAGGGGTTAGGGACTTGAGAAGTTGAAGTTTCATTTCTGGTTACTCCAGATCCCTCCAGATGCTAGCCAGGGCAGGAAGGACCACGGGAGTTGCTTGCTTTGAGACAGTTCGTTGCGTTTCTGCTTGGAAACCGCTTCTGGCTTTTGTGCTTGAGATTAAAAAAAAAACAAAAGCCAAAAATTGAAACTTTTGATTGTGGGTTTTGCTGATTAGATAGGTTTGCTGTTATAGAGGTGGCCAGTATATACTCTTATGTATGGTGGAGCAGTGGGCTGATGCCTCCTTAAGTAACACCAGCTGCCTACAATTAGTGCAGGTTCGAGTCCCACCAGGCTCAAGGTTGACTCAGCCTTCCATCCTTCCGAGGTAGGTAAAATGAGGACCCAGATTGTTGGGGGCAATTAAGCTGACTTTGTAATAATGCCGCTTGGGGGTGTGTGTGTGTGAAAGCCCTAATAAGCAGGCATATACATAGAATGAAGGCTACTGCTAAGCTTGTAAGCTGTCCTGAGTCTTCGGAGAAGGGCGGGATATAAATGGAATTAAAATAAAATTAAAAATAAATAAAAATAAAATAGTGCTTGAGTTACGCCCGCAATTGAACCCAAAATTTCCGTTGCTAAGCAAGACATTTGTTAAAGCGAGTTTTCTTCCCATTTTACGATTTTGCCTGCCGCAGTTGTTCAGTGAGTCACTGCAGTTGTTAAGTTAGTGACATGGTTGTTAAGTGAATCTGGATCCCCCCCACCCCTTGACTTTGCTTGTCAGAAGGTCGCAAAAGGGAATCGCACGACCCTGGAGAGGCTGCAACGGTGATAAATGTGAACCACTTGCCAAGTGTCTGAATTTTGATCATGTGACCCTGGGGAGGCTGCAGCGAAGAAAGGTCCTAAGTCACTTTTTTTCAGGGCCGTTGTATCTTTGAACGGCCACTAAGCGAACTGTTGTAAGTTGAGGACTACTTCTAAAAGTAAAAAGTTCAGATTTGTATGTCATCAGCTTATTCTGCCGCACCAAACAGAGTCAGAAGTCAATGCTTTCCCCCCCCCCAATGACTCTCATTTTTGTTTGTCTTTTTGTATTCTATATTTTGATAATCTAAGGGGGGAAAAAAAATTATCACCGGGAGGTGCTTGCTTTGAGTGACCGTGAACAATGACCAGCAGCGTTTAGGAAGTCCTTTAAAACACACACACACACACACACACGCACACATGCACACACGCACACACGCGCGCGCACACACACACACCCCACACACAAACACACAGAGGCTAAAAGTTTAGCATTGTGTTCCTTTCTTCCTTCTTTCTTCTGAAAGGCCCCTTAACCTTCATGAGATCTTTGGTGGCTGAATCTCATTAGGGCCCTCTTGACTCCTTCTTCATTCCAGCTTGATGGACAGATCTATTCACTGCCCTCAGCCCTTTTTCCCCCAGACCAATGTCTCAGCCCCTTCCCCCTTCCCCTCTCGGCTAAGGAGCCTTCTCTCCCCCTCCCCCTTTTGCCTCCCTGCCCCCATCCCCTCCTGGGGAAAAGCGATCAGTCAAGCTGAATTGTCAGGTGATTCTTGTGATGTCAAACCTCCCACCCAGGGGTCAGAGAGTGGAGCTTTCAAAAATGCCCCACATTGATGAATTAAATCGAATAGGAGGTGAGGGGGGGGGAAAGAGAGGGCTTTTCAAGGCTGGGACAGGGACCCCACAGTGGGTGACCTGCCTGGCTCTGGAAAAGAAGGCTGGTGATCTCCCTGTGCCTG
This sequence comes from Vipera berus, assembly GCF_964194415.1. NCBI lineage: Eukaryota > Metazoa > Chordata > Lepidosauria > Squamata > Viperidae > Vipera > Vipera berus. Next base: position 10,203,597 of record NC_138203.1, read on the forward strand.
GGAGGGAGGACGGATTTTCAACAGAATAACAGATTACCAGAGTTAGAAGGGTCCTTGGAGATCTTCTAGTCCAACCCCCTACTCAAGCAGCAGATCCTATACCAGTGATGGCGAACCTTTTAGAGACCGAGTACCCAAACTGCAACCCAACACCCACTTATTTTATCGTGGGGTACCGGGTGGGTGTGGCCCATTGGCTAGGCGTGGCCCATTGGCTGGGTGTGGCTGCAGTGGTAACGGCAGACTGGGTGGGACTAAAAAGTTCAATCAATCAATTCCAAACTTTGCGAGATCTTCCCCCCCCCCCAAGACGTTGAAATTGATTGAATCTTTTTTTGTTTTTGCACACGGTGGCGGAGGCCTAAAGCGAAAAGGTTTTATAAAACCCAGCTGAAGGCCTAGGGCAATGGCGCGCGTGCCCGCAGAGAGGGCTCTGCGTGCCACCTGTGGCACGCGTGCCATGGGTTCGCCACCATGGTCCTATACCATCCTGGTCAAATGGCTGTCCAATCTCTTTTTGAAAGCTTCCACAACCTCTGCAGACAAGCTGTCCCACTGGTTAACAGAATAGCAGACTCGGAAGGGACCTTAGAGGTCTTCTAGTCCAGTCCCCTGCTCCAGCAGGAGACCTTATACCAAATGGCTGTCCAGTCTCTTTTTAAAAGCCTCCAGCAATGAAGCATCCACGACTTCTGGAGTCGAGCCGCCCCATTGATTGATTAACAGAAGAACAGAGTTGTAAGGGTCCTTGGAGGTTCCTCGAGGAGGAGACCTGATTCCATTCCAGACAAATGGCTGCTCCAGGGTCTTCTTAAAAAACCTCCAGTGATGGAGCACCCGTAACTTCTGGAGGCAAGTCGTTCCACCGTTTAATTGTTCTCGCTGTCTGGAAATTTCTGAGACCCACTTTGCAAAAGGCCTGTCTCTCTAAGCCCCTCCGCAGCTTCAGAAGCAGAGTGGCTTCTTCCTCTTCCCCCCCACCCCCAAAAAAGCAGACTTTCTGAGAAAGCCTGCGCTTCCCTTTTGCATTTCTGCCCCAGAAAACCCCCTTTGGGGGCCTCCCAACGCTTCCAGGGCTGTTGCGTCTTAGCGATGTTTTGGCACCTCCAGCTTTGTTTTTATTATGTAAGTCAAAGAGCTCATTAAGGATAATTTAAAAAAGAATCACTCCCCTCTCGGTTAATCTGTGAGAAAAATCTCCTATGCTTAGCTTGCCAGCGGGATAAAAAAAAAAGGCTGGTGGAGGAGATGCGCTGAACTGCAGATGTCTTTTGCCTCCCCCCCCCCCCCGCCTATCCAGATTTTCTGGTCTTTGGAGGGTCTTTCAGAGCGGGGAGGGGGGGCAGCACAGAAGGGAATGGAAAGTTTGGGGCTGATTGACAAAATAGTGGCACCGATAGGAGAGAATACTTGTAGCTCAGGGTCAGTTGGAACAATGTTTACTCCTGGATTATTGGTCTAGTATTGAGAGACGGGGGGGGGGGGGAGAGAGAGAGAGAGAGAGAGAGTAATAAAAGAGAATATTTGTAGCTCAGGGCTAAAGTGTGGGGTCCTTGGTGCTCACTGAGCTTGATTTTTTTTTCTTGCAAATGTTTCTTGCAACTAAGGAACATTATCAGTGCTAGAAGGGAGTGGATTTGTGGGGAGGAGGAGGAGGAGGAGGAGGAGAATTGTGGGGTCCTTGGTGTTCTCTGAGCTAGGTTGTTTTGATGCAGACCTTTCATGACCCAACTAGGTAATATCATCTGTGCTATAAGGGAGGAGGAGGAGGAGGAGAATTATGGGGTCCTTGGTGCTCTCTGAGCTTGGTAGTTTTCTTGCAGATGTTTCATGACCCATATAGGTAACATCATCAGTGCTAGAAGGGAGGGAGGTTTGCAGGGAGGAGGAGGAGGAGGAGGAGGAGGAGGAGGAGGAGGAGGAGGAGGAGGAGGAGGAGGAGGAGAATGACTGTGGGGTCCTTGGTGCTCTCCCAGCTAGGTTGTTTTCCTGCAGACCTTTCATGACCCAACTAGGTAATATCATCTGTGCTATAAGGGAGGAGGAGGAAGAGGAGGAGGAGGAGGAGGACTGTGGGGTCCTTGGTGCTCTCCAAGCTAGGTTGTTTTCCTGCAGACCTCTCATATGACCCAACTAGGTAACATCATCAGTGCTAGAAGGGTATGGGGTTTGCTCTCTGGCTATACACAAGTGGCTTGCCTTTGTAAACAACAGAAACGAAACAACACTCCCACCCACATTGACAGGGTAAGCCACTAGTGCATAAACGGAAAGCAAACCTCACTCCCTTCTAGCACTGATGATATCAGATAGTTGGGTCATGAAATCTCTGCAAGAAAGCAACCAGGCCCGGAGCGCACCAAGGTCCCCACTGAGTGGCATGCCATAAAAGTGCATTTTACATGCTATATCAAGAGTACAGAGGCCAACCCTGGAAGCGGTTTTCCTCCCCAGTGAAAAACCGAGGGGTCCGAGATGGCTTGGGGGGGCTCAGCGCAGGGGGTAAGGGGCTGACAATGTGGCACTAAGCGGGCGCCTAATGATCTCCAGAGCTGCATTCGCTGCCGGCCTCTTGGCTGCAAGAGTGTTTGGACACCCAAAGTCTCCTGTGCCTGGAGAGGCGAAGGGGAAGGTCTTCCATGCCTCTTGAGCAGAAGTGCTGGCCAGCTGCTCCCTCGTCTTTCTCTTCCTGCTTAATGTCCTTTGATGTGAAGCTTGATTTACTTCTGACATTTAGAGACACCAAAGAATAAAAATAAAAAAACACCACTGGGCACAGCTGAGAGGATGGTTGTGTGGGTGTGGTGCCACAAGTATAAATTCTTTGTTTCTTGCAGCAACTTTTGAGCGGGATTGAAGATGGCTCTGCCCTCTGAATCTCTCGTGTTCCTTCTACCCCGGCAAAAAGTTGTTTAATTAGTCTGGATTGAGAATAATAATAATAATAATAATAATAATAATAATAATAATAATAATAATAATAATAATAATAATAATAAGAAGAAGAAGAAGAAGAAGAAGAAGAAGAAGAAGAAGAAGAAGAAGAAGAAGAAGAAAGAAGTTGTTGTTGGAAGGGACCTTGGAGGTCATCTAGTCCAACCCCCTGCTCAGGCAGGAAACCCTATACCATTTCAGGCAAATGGCTATCCAGTCTCTTCTTAAAAACTTCCAGTGTTGGAGCATTCACAGCTTCTGGAGGCAGGTTGTTCCACTGGTTAATTGTTCTAACTGTCAGGGAATTTTTCCTTAGTTCTAGGTTGCTTCTCTCCTTGATTAGTTTCCATCCGTTGCTCCTTGTCCTGCCTTCAGGTGCTTTGGAGAATAGCTTGACTCCCTCTTCTTTCTGGCAGCCCCTGAGATATTGAAACACTGCTATCCTGTCACCCCTCACCCTTCTCTTCGTTAAGCTACACATACCCAATTCCAGCAACCGTTCCCTATATGTTTTAGCCTCCGGTCCCCCAATCATCTTTGTTGCTCTTCTCTGTACCCTTTCTAGAGTCTCGACATCTTTTTTACATCGTGGTGACCAAAACTGGATGCAGTATTCCAGGTGTGGCCTTACCAAAGCATTGTAAAGTGGTATTAGTACTTCACTTGAAATGCTTTCAGATGAGCCCATCCCATCTGGAAATGCAGCCTGTTCCACAGATCCACAGATACAGGGAGTCCACCATCACAATTTTGAAGCAAAGATGTTTGCTAAATAGGTTTTGCCCTGTTTTATGACCTTTCTCTGCACAGTTGTTAAGTGAATCACAGCAGTTGTTAAATTCTTAACATGGTTATTAAGTGAATACGGCTTTCCCATTGGCTTCGCTTGTCAGGAAGTCGCAAAAAGGGGTTCACATGACCCTGGGACCCTGCAAGTGTCATAAATAAAGAGTCAGCTGCCAAGTATCGGCATTTTGATCACGTGACCATGGGGATCCTGCCATGGTCATAAGTGTGAGAAACGGTCATACATTTTTTCTGTGCTGTTGTTACTTTTGAATGGTCATAAACCTGTGGTTGTAAGCCAAGGACTATCTCTAAGTCAACAGTGCTGTTCCAGCTGGTGGCTGTGGCACATTTTGAGAGCAGGAATCCCAGTCGTTGTGCGGAAAATTTTTAAAAAGGTTTTGAGCAGTGCAAAAAGGAGCCTTGGTGGAGCAGTGGGCTAATGCCTCCTTAAGTAACATCAGCTGCCTGCAATTAGTGCAGGTTCGAGTCCCACCAGGCTCAAGGTTGACTCAGCCTTCCATCCTTCCGAGGTAGGTAAAATGAGGACCCAGATTGTTGGGGGCAATTAAGCTGACTTTGTAATAATGCCGCTTGGGGTGTGTGTGAAAGCCCTAATAAGCAGGCATATACATAGAATGAAGGCTACTGCTAAGCTTGTAAGCCGCCCTGAGTCTTCGGAGAAGGGCGGGATATAAATGTAATAAAAATAAATAAAATAAATAAAAAGTTGTGCCTGCCTTGTGTGTCAAGATCCTACATTTGGACCTTCGATCTCTCTTTCCAGCCTGAGGAAAATCTACTCTGTCACTCTTCTGGATGACCTGAAGGTCATGCAGAGCCAAAACCAGTATTTGAGGAGGCCTCTGGTTGATGCTTCTTTGTGAATGTCTGCTGAAGGACCATGGGGGGGGGAGAGGGGGGGCATTTGCCAGCCCAAGAGGAGAGGGAAGGATTAATAAAAGAAGGACTGAGGGGAGGGGGGGTGTGACATGATAGCAGTCTTCCAGTATCTCAGGGGCTGCCACAAAGAAGAGAGGGGTCAAGCTATTCTCCAATGCAGCTGAAGGCAGGCCAAGAAGCAATGGATGGAAACTAATCAAGGAGAGAAGCAACCTGGAATTAAGGAGAAACTTTCTGACAGAACAATTAACCAGTGGAATGTCTTGCCTTCAGAAATTGTAGGTGCTCCAACATTGGAGTTTTTCAAGAAGAGATTGGACACACCATTTGCCCGAAATGGTATAGGGCAGGGGTCGGCAACCTCGGCTCTTTTATGACTCGTGGACTTCAACTCCCAGAATTCCTGAGCCAGCTATGCTGGCTCAGGAATTCTGGGAGTTGAAGTCCACGAGTCATAAAAGAGCCGAGGTTGCCTACCCCTGGTATAGGGTCTCCTGCTTGAGCAGGGGGTTGGGCTAGATAGAAGACCTCCAAGGTCTCTTCCGACTCTGTTACTCTGGTATTCTGGAACAAACTGCCCCAGCTGCAAATTTAACAGGCCCTAAAGGACAGGATCTTCAATAGCCTAGGAAGGGGGCAGCCCCACATTTTTCCCAGGTCCCAGTAATCTTGACAAAAGGAGGGCCCTGGGGGGGGAGTTCTTTGCCAGAGGTCAGAGTTGGTGACCTTGATCCTCAAAGCTGGGAAAGCCATATTGTTGGGGGCAGAGGGAAGGTGGGTGAGGCAAGGTCTTAAAATCTCCTTTCCTTGATGGCCCCGACCACATTCATAAATCCGGCTTTTTTGTGACCCTCCTTTCTCGCCCCCTGGTCGTGCCTGCTATTGAATTTGTAGCTAAATTGCTGGTTTGTTCACATTCAAGGGACCTTTTGGCTCGCCGGGACCCTTCAAAAGGAGCGGGAGTTAATTTGTGCACTGAACTGGGTGTGCTCTGTTATTATTATTTTTTAATGAGACTTTATTTCATGTGCTTTCCGACGCAGCTCTTGAGGGGCAGCAAGGAAGAGGGCAGTTGCATCCACTGGAGAGAGAGGGCCTAACAATTCTGACTCAATAGTAGTAGCTATGAGAGGGATCTTGCTTGGATCCTAGTCGACAATCGCTTAAATATGAGCCAGCAGTATGCTGTAGCTGCCAAAACAGCCAACACAGTCCTAGGCTGCATTAAGAGAGGGACCAAATCAGGTGAAGAGTTTGTGCAGCTTTATAAGGCCTTGGTAAGACTCCACTTGAAATTCTGCGTCCAGATTTGGTTGCTGTGATACAAAAGAGAAGTTGAAACTCTGGAAAGAGTGCAGAGAAGAGCAACAAAGATGATTAAAGGCTGGAGGCTCAAATGTATGAAGAACGTTTGTGGGAATTGGGTATGTCCAGTTTAATGAAAAGAAGGACCAATGTTTGAGGTGCTGCCACAAAGCACCTGAAGCCAGGACAAGAAGCGACAGATGGAAACTAATCGAGAAGACAACCAGCCTAGAACTAAGGAGGAAATTCCTGACAGAACAATTAACCAGTGGAACAACTTGCCTCCAGAAGTTATGAATGCTTCAGCACTGGAGGTTTTTAAGAAGAGATTGGACAACCATTTGTCTAAAATTGTCATAGAGTCTCCTGTCTGAGCAATGGGGTTGGACTAGAAGTCTTCCATGTCCCTTCCAACTCTGTTATTTTGTTATTCTGTTATTCTCTGATTCAAAGCCTCCTTAAGAAAGGCAGTGGTGATGTGGCCGCGCATATGCATCACAGACTCCCAGAAGTGGCGGGCAGAACACGGTGTGAGGCTTGCGCGTTGCCAAATCTATTGTGGGGTTAACCTGAATCTGTTTTGCCAACGTGGATGAGGAGACATGCCAGGAGAGGCAAATGGACTGTGTGAGTGGCGTGTTTTGTGTCAATAGCCCAAGAGAGTCTCCAGTGGCTTCTGTGGGTCCTAAAGAAGGAAGCCAGCACAAATGTGTTATATAGTCCTCAATTTATAACCATTTATTCAGCAATTGTTTCAACTGTTGCTGAAAAAAGTGATCTGCAACCCGTTCTCAGCTAGGCAATAAAGTTAAGAAGCTAGGAGCACAAGTAGTGTTCTCATCAGTACTCCCAATGAAAGGCCAACACCCATTAAGGGAAAAAAGAATTCTAGAAATAAACCATTGGCTACACAGTTGGTGTCGCCAAGAAAACTTTGGTTTCCTGGATAATAGACTGTATTTCCTTCATGAAGGACTCTTGGCAAGGGATGGGCTGCACCTCATGAGAACAGGGAAAAATGTACTCGGAAAAAGACTGGCCCAACTCATCAGGGGGGTTTTAAACTAAAATTAAGGGGGGAGGCTGACCAATCTTCAGAATCTCTAGAACCCAAAACCAGTCATAAATCCCAAGAAAACAAATCAAACAATGAGGTGGGCAGAGATGAGAAAAAAGAAAAACTCAAACAACATTCAGGAGATGCAGGAAACATACCCACGGACAGGCATAAAAGTCTTAAATGCTTATATACAAATGCTCAAAGCTTGGGGAACAAACAGGGTGAACTAGGAGCAATAGTACCCTACGGAGGATATGACATAGTTGGCATTACAGAAACCTGGTGGGACAAAACCCATGAATGGAATGGACTGATAGATGGATACAAATTGTTCAAAAGAAACAGATCTACAAAAAGAGGAGGGGGAGTTGCATTATATGTAAGAGAACACGATATATCTACAGAAATGCACATGATCAAAGATAAAATCTCTCCAGAATGCATATGGGTCAATATAAAAGAGAAAAAAAGTGACATTGCCATAGGTGTATATTACAGACCACCCAACCAATCAGAAGAAATAGATGAATTCTTTGCCAACCAGTTAACAAATATATGTAGGAAACATACCACAATAGTAATGGGAGACTTCAACTATACAAATATCAACTGGGAGACAAATTCTGCAGCGAGCAGAAGATCAGACAGATTCCTAGCCAACCTAGCCGACAACTTGTCATCCAAAAGGTGGAAGAGGGAGCTAGACCGTAAAGCCATACTGGATTTAATTCTTACTAATAGAGAAGAAGTGACAGAGGGACTTGAAGTTACCGGAACCTTGGGTGAAAGTGACCACGTCATACTGGAATTTAATATAATGCAAACACTAGCAACAGAAAACAATCCAACCAGGGTCTTAAACTTCAAAAGAGTTGACTTTAACAAACTCAGAGAGAACCTAGGAAAGATCCCATGGATAAAAATCCTAAAGGGGAAAACAACCCAAGAAGTGTGGGAAACTCTGAAAAATGTGATCATAAAAGCCCAGACCAGCACAATACCACTGAAAAAGAAAAACAAGAAATTCAAGAAGAAATCAACATGGCTACACAAAGATCACTCTGACAAACTGAAAGACAAAAAAGGACAAATACAAAAAATGGAAAGAGGGGCACATAACTAAGGCCGATTATGAGCAGACAGCCAGAACATGCAACGATGAAGTCAGGAAAGCAAAGACTCAGAACGAACAAAGACTTGCAACAGAAATCAAGGATAATAAAAAAAAAAGTTTCTTCCAATACATTAACAAGAAAAAAGTTAAGGAAACTGTAGGTCCACTAAAGAGAGAAGATGGCAAGGAAATAACAGGCAACAGGGAGAAAGCAGAGCTGCTTAACTCATACTTTGCATCAGTCTTCACACAAAAAGAAACCATAGCCCAACATAGCAAAAAAACCACTGCAAAAGACAAACTAGAAACAAAAAATTAAAATAACCAAGAAAATGGTAAGAGAACACCTATCTGACCTTGACGAATATAAATCATCGGGACCCGACAAATTACACCCCAGAGTTCTGAAGGAGCTGGCAGATGTTATCTCAGAACCATTGCACCATATCTTTCATTAATCCTGGAGCACTGGGGAAGTACCTGAGGATTGGAAAAGGGCTGATGTGTTTCCCATCTTCAAGAAAGGGAAAAAAACAGACCCAGGAAACTACACACCAATCAGTCTAGCATCAATACCTGGGAAGATCCTAGAAAAGATAATTAAAAAAAACAGATCTGAGAACATCTAGAAGCAAACAAAGTTATAACTAGTAGGTAGCATGGGTTTATTAGTTATAACTAGTAGGTAGCACACCAAACCAATCTTATTTCATTCTTAATCTGGCTTAAAAACAGTAACTGCGAGAGGGTCCTTGGAGTCCTAAGTGGATGATCAATAGACTATGAGCCAGCAGTGTGCAGCAGCAGCCAAAAAAGCTAATACAATCCTGGGTTGTATAAACAGAGGCATAGAATCAAGATCACATGAAGTATTAATACCACTTTATAAAACCCTAGTAAGACCACACCTGGAATACTGCAGCCAATTTTGGCCACCATATCACAAAAAAGATGTTGAGAGTTTGGAAAAAAAATCAGAGAAGAGCGCAACTAAGATGATCAACGGCCTAGAGACTAAAACGTACGAAGAACGGCTGCAAGACTTGGGTCTGGCGAGTCTAAAGAAAAGAAGAAATAGGGGAGACATGATAGCAGTATTCCAGCACTTGAGGGGCTGTCACAAAGAAGAGGGGGGTCACGTTATTCACCAAAGCCCCAGAGAGCAGGACAAGAAACAATGGCCGGAAACTGATCAAAGAGAGAAGCAACCTGGAATCAAGGAGAACATTTCTGACAGTGAGGACAATTAACCAGTGGAACAGCTTGCCTCCAGAAATTGTGGGTGCTCCATCTCTGGAGATTTTTAAGAAGAAGCTAGACAGTGACTTGTCTGAGATGGTATAGGTTCTCCTGCTTGAGCAGGGAGCTGGACTAGAAGACCTCCAAGGTCCCTTCCAGCTCTGTTCTATTCTAATTATGACCATTGCAGCTTTTCCCGTGATCACATGACCTTTTGGTCTGACTAGAGCTTTTATACACCTTGAGTCTCTTTGAGGGTGACCCCTCCATACTCTTTCAAATTGTTGGGTTGGTGAGGATTTCTTCTTTTGTTGGCAAGCAAAAGGAAGTGGGGTGCAAAGCTGGGTTTAAGTTCACATTTGAAGTCAGCAGAATTTTGTTTTTCTTTAACAAGGTGCAAATTTCAGCTTAGACCCATCCTTGGTTTTTTACACAAATAGCTGGCAATTATTGTCAAACTTGGGTAGTGCGGCATTTTCAAAATTTTGTTTCCTGCTATTTGGCGCAAAAAAGCATCTCTTGTGTCTATACGTGGGGTGCATGAAATTGTAGTTTAACAAGCACAGCTGGTCTCTGTGACTACTGTGTGGGTCTTAACCATTTCCATATTGTTGTCAGGAACCTTGTTTGGGGCCCTGTTTTTGGACTCTCAACTAGGCAAAAAGCAAATTTTCACCTTGGCAGTGGCACTTTAAGGGAAGGTTTCAGCGCTGCAGAACTTGTTTTTGGAGAGTTGTGAGAAAACGTTGAGGATTAAAATATCAAAGAGTTTCAGGAGTGATTTGTGGAGGGATATGTGTGCTTATTTCGGCTTTGATTGAGGTTGTAAAGGGCAAAAAGAGGCTCTCTTGATAGAGGGGAAAACAAAGGCAGACAAGAGGCTTTAAAAAAATGAAAAGCTCTAGGATTTAACAAAGTGGAAGAGTTAAAAAGGAAATATGCCCTACAAGTTCTGAAGAGGCAACAGGAAAAGAACAATACTTGTTGGCTGTAAAGTGCTTTTTATGAATCTGGAAACCAAAACATTTTCGAAGCTGAAAGATAACACGGCTGCATGGAAAACTTGAAAAGCAGCAGAGAAGCTGAGCAGACAGCTCTTTTGAAAGTTTGCATACTGATCTACAGTTCCGAAACCCCCACCCACCCCCACCCCTCCACCCCAGTCAAGCTGGCATCCCAGAGACAACCTTGTGAATTGCAGCTTGTTGATCAGGACAAATAATTCTGGTTTTAAAATCCCAGTCTTTAGCCCTCTCACCCCTCAAAATTTCAGAGGGGAGAGAGTAAATTAGCCATGGGTCCATCTGGGGTAATAATACTGAACACACTGAAGTGAAGAAAAAGGTTAGAAAGTATATACATCAAGAGAGCAAAGAAGGTCTAGGAAGAGTGCAGAGAAGAGCAACAGAAATGATTAGGGGACTGGAAGCTAAAACACACAAAGAATGGTTGCAGGAATTGGGTATGTCTCTAGTTTAATGAAGAGCGCCAAGGAATTGAGGCCTTTGAACTATGGTGCTGGAGAAGACTCCTGCGAGTCCCTTGGACTGCAAGGCGATCAAACCGGTCAGTCCTAGAGGAGATCAACCCTGACTGCTCTTTAGAAGGCCAGATCCTGAAGCTAAAACTCAAATACTTTGGCCACCTAATGAGAAGGAAGGACTCACTGGAGAAGAGCCTCATGCTGGGAAAGGCTGAGGGCAAGAGAAGAAGGGGACGACAGAGAATGAGGTGGCTGGATGGAGTCACTGAAGCAGTAGGCGTGAGCTTAGATGGACTCCAGAAGATGGTAGAGGACAGGAAGGCCTGGAGGAATGTTGTCCATGGGGTTGCGATGGGTCGGACATGACTTCGCAACTAACAACAAGTTTAATGGGGGGAAAAAAGGACCCAAGGTGATATGATAGCAATATTCCAGTATCTGAGGGGCTGCCACAGAGAAGAGAAAACAAGAAGCAATGGATAGAAACTAATCAAGGAGAGAAGAAACCTGGAACTAAGGAGAAATTGCCTGGTAGGAATGGCTTGCCTTCAGAAGTTGTGGGTACTCCAACAGTGGAGGTTTTCAAGAAGAGGTTGGACAACCATTTCTCTGAAATGGCATAAGGTTTCCTGCTTCAACAGGGGGTTGGACTAGAAGATCTCCAAGGTCCCTTCCAACTCTGTTACTTTGTTATTCTGTTATTTTGTCTTAAAGCCCAAACTCGGTGGAGGAAATACCATCAAGACAGCCAACACCTGGGCAGTTCCAGTCATTAGATACACAGCTGGAATGGTAGGCTGGACTCAAGCAGAACAGGCGGCCCTGGATAGGAGGATCAGAAAAATAAGGAGAATGAATCATGCCCTTCATCCTCGCAGTGATATTGACAGATTCTACTTACCAGAGAAAATAGGTCCTGTAGATATGGGATGTTATGAGTACAGCAAACAGTGGAAGAAGAAAAAAAGGATATTGGATGAATATCCGAAGAATATAAAGGAGATGCACTGAAGCTAGTATACCAGAAAGGTCTACTGTTTAGTGGAGAGACCAAACTGGCCTACAAGAAAGAGCAAATGAAGAACAGAATGGAGGCATGGGAATTACAAAGCATTATGTGGCCAGTATATTAAAAATAATAGCATGCCAAGCAGGTAATAACAAGACCAGGCAATAGCTAAGAGCAGGGAGGTTGGAGAAAGAGACCCGAGGGGTTAATTCTGACTGAAAAAAGACCAGGTCTTTAAAACAATGAACACAAAGCCAGAATTCAAAAGACAGCAAAAGACAGCAAGTTCCACCTATTCGAAGAAGCTGAAGAAACAGTGGATCACCTCCTAAGCTGCTGCAAGAAGATTGCCCAGACTGACTGCAAGCAACAGCATGACAAAGTAGTAACAATGGTGCATTGGAAGATGGGCAAGAAATATCATTTGCTTGCAAGCAAGAACTAGTGGGGCATAAAATAGAGAAAATGAAGAAGCTAAATTGCTCTGGGATTTTAGAACTCAGGCAGACAGGCACCTGCCACGTAACACCCGAGACTTAACAATTTTCCATAAGAAAGACAAAAAAGTCTGGCTAACGGACGTGGATGTACCTGGAGAGAGCAGAATAAAAGAGAAAGAGTAGTCATAGGTCATAGGTGGCTTAGGTACAATCCCAAAACATCTGGAGCACCACTTGAACACCATCGGCATTGACAAAAATCCCCATTCGTCAATTGCAAAAGGCAGCTTTACTTGGAACAGCTTACATCCTGAAACATAATACTAGGCAGTTGCATGGAGTAAACACTGACTTGAATCTGTAATCTGTACATTGGGGATACAAAACAACTGTTTCATAAATGCCTGGCACAACATAGGACAACAAATCTATCAGGACAAGATTCAGCAGTCCATCTGCATTTAAAAGACCAAGGCCACTCTTTTGAAGACAGCAAAGTCCACATTTTGGACAGAGAGGACCCCTGGTTTGAAATAGGGGTGTTGTTGTTAAGAGTCAACAATGACTTGATAGCACATGATCAGTCCATCAACATGAAGACCCAGCACCCTGGAGAAAATAGTAATGCCAATAAAGGAGAGTATTTGTAGTTCAGGGTTGAAATGAGGGGTCCTTGGTGCTCTCTGAGCTAGGTGGTTTTCTTGCAGACGTTTCATGACCCAACTAGGTAATATCATCACTGCTGGAAGGGGGGGGGGGTTGGGAGGAGGAAGAGGAGGAGAAAGAAGAGGAGGACTGTGGGGTCCTTGGTGCTCTCTGAGCTTGGTGGTTTGCTTGCAGACAACTAGGAAACATCATCAGCGCTGGGCTTCTAGATGAATCTAGTTCTAGATGACTAGCAGTGATTATGTTACCTAGTTTGAGTAATGAAACGTCTGCAAGAAAACCACCAAGCTCAGACGTCAGTAATGCTGGGAAAGATAAAAGGAAAGAGAAGAAGAGGAGGACTAACCAAAGGTGGATTGGTCTTGGGCAGGGAGCTGGTCTAGAAGACCTCCAAGGTCCCTTCCAGCCCTAGGATTCTATGACTCAGTTGTAGTGGTGATGGGTCCACTGTTGGAAGACCTGAAGAACCAATTTGGAGGCAGGTCATCCTGGAAAAGTAATCTACTGTATGTTGTTCCTAAGAGTCAACAATGACTTGACGGCACACAGTCAGTCATCATGAAGACCCGGCTCTCTGGATAAATTGATAATGCTGGGAAAGGTGGAAGGAAAGAGAAGAAGAGGAGGACCAGCAGACAGGGGGATGGACTCAGCTGTAGTGGTGATGGGTCCACTGTAGGAAGACCTGAAGGACCAGGTTGGAGACAGATCATCCTGGAAAAAATATATCTGTATTGTTGCTAAGTGTCAGCCATGACTTGATGGGGGCATCATTAGAAGACCTGAAGGATCAGGTTGGGCAGATCCTCCCAGAGAAAAAATATCCAGTTGGCCACTAAGAGTCAGCACCAACTTGATGGCACTTTAACAATAACCAATGACTGTGGGCAGTCTGGAAGGGACAAGGGTTGGTATTGTGATGCAAATGACATCAGGATAGGAGTGGCTCTTTTGTGGATGAAGCCTCATCACTTTCAATGGCGTTGTGGCTTGTTACCAATGCTGCTATCACCACTTCCTAACTGATACCTACTTAACATGAAAAGATTGTTTAAAAAGCACGAGAAAGGGGACCAATTACTTCTGACTTTTCCACATGCACCTGTCTCAAATCTGCTCTGCAGCTTGGAAGGGCCTTTTTTTCAGAGTAGACCTGTGGGTTGTGCAAGAGTCTAATTTTGTTGTGTGAATGGAATGTTCCACGTGTTGTTTATTTATATCCTGACTTCATTACTTTGTAAGTAACACAAAGTGGCAAACACACACATAATAACAGCTTCCACCCCTTATTTTCTCCATAACAACCACCCTGTGAGGTGGGTTGGGTTCAGTGGGAGGGGCTAGCCCAGAGTCACCCAGCTGGCTTTCATGCCCAAGGCAAGACTAAAACTCACTGTTTCCTGGTGATTGGTCCAAAGTCACCCAGCTGGCTTTCATTCCTAAGGCGTGACTAGAACTTACCGTCTCCTGGTACTTGGACTAAAGTCACCCAGTCAGCTTTCATGCCTAAGGCAGAACTTCAACTCACTGTCTCCTGGTTTCTAGCCATGCCAGCAGCCTGCACAGCAATGGATGGGGCTGTTATAGTTGGCCCATCTTCAAATCCCCAGGCTGAGGATAGCTGACCTCCAAGGTCCCTTCCACCCCTATGATTTTGGCGTCTCTAGAGAGGACACCATGTTGATTGCAGAAGTACTTCTAAACACAGCACAAGAAGTTGTCTAGCTGGTCCCTGGTGCTACGGCCACCGAATCCATTCCTTCCAGAGGCTGGTGGGCCAGGTGTGGGCTCCCTCCAGACTGGATAGCCACAGAATTGCTGCCAGTGTCTCTCTCCCCACACCCCCACCCTACCCTCTTCATGCAGATATAAATCCACATGGTGGGAGGTGGGGGGAAGGCAGGATGGGAGCTGCACTAATTATGCTGCATTCATTATTAATACGAGGAAATTGCCCGAAGGAGCCCATGTAATGCGAATAGTGATACAAGATATTGGTTTGAGCATTTAACGTGCCTGTTTGTTCATTAACTTCCTCCGCCCATGGAGTCATTGAACTGAAGCCTCATTTGCCTCTGTCTGGTTGGGAGTTGGAACCTCCCTCTGGCTTCTCTCCCTCTTCCCAGCAGCCCCTCCCCAGATGCAGCCATGTCTCTGAGTGGGCCCCCTCCCCGACCCCTTCTTGTAGGCCCTTGTCTGCTGATGCCAATGTGCTTTCTAGCTAAGCTTGCCCACATCTAAATCAAGCATCTGAATTCAGCAGTGATGGTAGAAATGCCCTTGGGGAGGGTGGGGTGGGGGGGTTTAGAGGCCCTGGAAAATCCAGGGGTTCTTCTTGTGGGGTGATCCTTGCCCAGAGAAGAGGCTGCCCAGAGGCTGAGCCACAGGTTGGCAGTTGGATGAGCCAACTGTCCTTATGTTGGTCTCTGCAGGAGCGCTGGACATTCAATGCTGCCCGGACCCAGCAGATACATGGTGTCTCTCAGGTGGCCTTGCTCAACCAGGAGAGACAGGGATCTAACGGGGTGGGTCCTCAACCCAAGGACCCTGCCCAATTTCCCAGGGGGAACTGAATCAAACCAGCAGAGTCCTCGATGCTCTCTGAGCTGGGTTATTTTCTTGCAGACGCTTCATGACCCAACTAGGCAACATCATCAGTGCTAGAAGGGAGCAAAGTTTGCAGAGAAGAGGAGGTGGAGAGAGGAGGAGGAAGAGAAGGAGGGAGGAGGACCACTGTGGGGTCTTGGCTGCTTTCTGAGCTTGGTGGTTTTGTTGCAGGACGTTTCACTACCCAGCTAGGGAACATCATCGTTGTGAGAAGGGAGGAGGTGTTTATGGAGATTCTCCATCCTCCAGGTCATGGTTGTCCCAAAGGTGCTTTTCCAAAAGGCGACTGGACTTCCTTTGTTTGTTTTTTTCCTTGAAAACGTTTCACTTCTCATCCAAGAAGTATCTTCAGAACCGAAGGCTCCTTAGGTGAGAAGCAGATTGTAGATTGTGATGTTAAAAAAACTAACTTGATGTTGAATATGATAACAGCAGCACGGTTACTGGTGGGACAATATTGGAAGAAGGATAGTTTGCCCACTATAGAAGAATGGGTGTTTAAAGTTTCGAATCTTGCAGAAATGTCTAAGATTTCTGCTTATCTGAAGGATCATTCACAGGAAAGATATATTTCAGTTTGGAGGAGATGGATAGATTATATTCAGAACAAATATGGGACTAAAAAGTTCCATTTAGCTTATGAGTAGATTTTAGTGGGATATTGTTATTGGTACTTTGTATGTAGTTACGTTAAAGGGGAGTTAAAGCGCATTATGAATTTGGTTAATTGTATATTATGCATAATTTTTATTTAGAATATGATTATTATAACCATAATCCTGTATTTAGCTCTGGGAAGTGGGGGGGGAAGTGGGCGGGTTTGGGGTGGGGGGGATTTGGGGATATATTGTAAAACTTTGTTTTTGTAAAACTCTTTAATAAAAAAAAGAAAGAAAACGTTTCACTTCTCATCCAGGAAGTATCTTCAGAACCGAAGACCCGAAGAAGCTCCTTAGATGAGAAGCAAAACGGTTTTAAGGGAAAAAAAACAAGAAAATCCAGTTGCCTTTTGGGGGAAAAAAGCCCCTTCGGAAGAAGAGAGTGGGGTTTGCTCTCCTTTTGCATACTAGTGGCTCGTCCTGTCGTTGGTGGGAGGGGGGGTCTCAAGAGCCAGCAACTGATTTGCTGAACAACTCTGACAAAGAAAAGGTTGTAAAATGGGCCCAAACTCATTGAACAACGGCCTAGCTTAGCAAGGGAAATTTGGGGCTCAGTCGTGGTTGTAAGTCGAGGACGGCCTGTTGTGTAGAGGAAGGACAGGCTGCTATCCAGTTGGGAAGCAGCCCCCATTTACCCTCCTTTTCTGCCTTCCCGGGAACAATGCAGGTAATCTTCGGCTGTCGCTAAAGCGAGACAGTTGCAAAGGGAGTTTTGCCCCTTTGTGAGCTTTCTTGCAGTTGTTAAGCGGGTCACGCAGCCATTGAGTGAGTCTGGCTTCCCCACTGACTTTGCTTGTCAGAAGGTAACAAACATTGATCACATGACCCCAGGACACAGCAACGGTCATAAGTACGAACCAGTTGCCAAGCGTCTGAATTTTGATCGCGTGACCCCAGGACACAGCAACGGTCATAAGTACGAACCAGTTGCCAAGCGTCTGAATTTTGATCGCGTGACCCCAGGACACAGCAACGGTCATAAGTACGAACCAGTTGGCAAGCGTCTGAATTTTGACCGCGTGACCCTGGGGATGCTGCAACCGTCGTAAGCGTTGAAAACGGTCATAAAAGTCAACCTTTTTTCAGTGCCGTTGTAACTTCAAACGGTCACTAAATGGATGCAAGTCAAGGACTCCGTGACCGTGGGAGGCTGCAACCCAAGCCGAGGGCTCTCCGACCCTTTGGAAGGAGAGATGAGAAAGAAACGGAAGGCGAGTCTCTGACGCAGCAGCCACAGCCAGACCAATGCAGTCTTTCTTCCCCAGCACTGGCGCTAAGGGCTCCCGATTATCAGCCTTGGGACGGTTCTTGGAGTAGGGGGATGTCAAGGGGGGTGGGGTGGCTGCACCAGCAAGCCATCATCAGAGGGGATTTGGCAAATTAAGCCAGGTCCAAGCCTGACTTTGTATCCGGAAGGCGAGGCTTCAGATGCAATGAGCTTGAGCAGGGGTGTCAAACTCAATTCCATTGAGGGCCGCATCAGCATTGTGGTTGCCCTCAGGGGGCCGGGTGGGTATGGCCAGGGTGGGCGTGGCTTACTGGGTGGGCGTGGCCAGCTCTACATTGTTTGCATCAAGGGTGCCTATGGGGGCCTGGGCAGAAGTGGGACAGATCTGGGGGTCTCTGGCAGAAGGAGGGTCTCTGGGCCAGGGACAAGGCAGTGGGGGCCGTTCCCTCACTGTTTCCAGGATGGCTTCGCGGGCCACATGAAACCACTTTGCGGGCCGGATCCGGCCCCCGGGCCTTGTGTTTGACATGTCTGAGCTTGAGCGAATGAGAGAGAGTGAAAGAGAGTAAGAGAGAGACACACACACACACATACACCAAGAAACAGAGAGAGAGAGAAAGAGAGTTAAAGAAAGAGTAAGTGAGAGTGAGGAGCAGAGTGCAAGAGAGAAAGAGCGAGAAACAGCAAGAGAGAGAGAGAGAGAGAGGGAAGGAGAGAGAAAGAGAAAGGGAGAGAAAGAGAATGAGGAGAGTGAGAGAGAAGTGGGAGAGACCGAGAAAGAGAGTGAGTGGGAGAGAGACAAGAGAGAGAGAGTCAGACACTGGCTCCAAATCTCCCAACCAGCCCTGAGTTAACTGCTCTGCAGCTGCCCTTTTCATCTTCTTCAAAGTTGCTCCGCGCTCAGAACTGGGTCGGTGGGGCAACCTGGCGTAAGGGGGAGGGAGGAATCGGAGTCCGGAAAGGAGACTTTGCTTTTAGTTGGCTTTGCTGGAGCAGCAGCTCCAGGGAGGAAGCGCAGGAGAGGAAGGGAATCTACTACCGCAGATTAAGTAGCCCGGCCAGGAACAGGAGGAGGGCACCACGTGGGTTGCTGGTTTTGGCTTGGGGCATGGGAGGGTGTGTGTGTTTTGCTTTGGTTTGGATTCACATGTTGTTTCAAGGCCTGGCAGCAGCGGAGGACCAGGCAGAGAGAAAGATCCTGATGGGTTAGATTTAGTGTTCAGATGATGCAGAGTCTTAGAAACGGAGTACCAGCCTTCGTTCATTGATTAGTGAATTGGTCAAGGGGTGTGTGTGTCTCGGAAGGAGGGTCGTTGTGTGGGACGACTTTCTCCTAGAATTCAGGACCCTCAGAGTTAACCCTCCTTTTTCTGGATTCAGGTTGCCTCAGAAATATCACCCCCGCTCCCCTGGCAATCACAACCAAAGCAGCCTCTTGGTGGGCTCCGTATGCCCCTGGGGTCCCTGGGCCTTCTGGCAAAACCAGATCTTCAGGGCCTTTCCAAAGAGTGTCAAGGCAGGGGCCAGTCTGAACTCTACAGGGGATGTTCCACTGGGAGGGAGCCACCACGGAGAAGGCCCTTCTCCTTGGTCTCACAGATGGACCTCTTTAAGAGAGGAGACCTGTAACATACCTTGCCTCCCTGCTCTGGTGGGTCAGGTAGAGATGACCGGGAAATGATGGTCCTTCAAATAACAGGGAGGGAGCCACCACAGAGAAGGCCCTCCTTCTTGGCCCAACCAGATGAACCTCTTTAAGAAAGGGGAGCAGTAATATCCCCTGTCTTGTCATTCTGGTGGGTCGAGTAGAAGTGACTCAGAAATGATGGTCCTTCAAATAACCAGAAGGGAGTCACCACAGAGAAGGCCCTTTTCCTTGGTCCCACCAGATGGACCTCCTTAGGGGAGGGGACCCATAATATCTGCTACCTCCCTGCTCTTGTGGGTTGTATAGAAATGACTGGGAAATGAGGGGTCCTTAGTGCTCTCTGAGCTTGATTGTTTTCTTGCAGACATTTCATTTTTCTTGAGTCACGGGGGACACGTAAGTACGTTTCAGTGGAGAACTGGCTGGAAATGTTTCTCTGTCCTAACTCTGCATGACTTTGGAAAGTGGATATGGTCCACAAGGTTTTTTGCAAGCTCCAGAAAAAACTTCCCAAGTCCCATTTTTAATCGTTCGTTACCTAAGCTGCTTATCCCACAAGAAGAGGACATGTCTGCTGATGTCCTTTGGGTCCTCCGGAGGTCCACTCAGCATAGTTTTAGCCCCATTGTGGAGATGACCAGTGGCCTTGGGATCCATGCCCTAAACTTCAGGTGGACCAGTCTCTGGACTCCAGCTTGGAAGAAGACAGATTTTTCAGAGCAGTTGTGAGGCAGGATGGCAGCCTGAATTGTCCTCTGTCACCTTCACCAGGAGTTGGGTTGCTGAGATTGGCAAGGATTTTGCAACATCTGCTGCCCTTCCAGCAAAAGTGGAAGTGCCAAACCACCTCTTCTCCAGATTCCCCATCCTGAGCAGGTTCTCCAGATGTGACACATACAGGCATCCAAGCATAGCTAGCTCCAAGGCAGCTTCCTGCGTGCATCACATCTGGAGGACCTACTCAGGATGGAGAACCTGGAGAAGAGGACATCTCCAATTTTGCTGTCATTTCAGCGAACATTGAAAAATCCTGACCAGTCAGGACCTTTGAGACCACCAGCAAGACAGAGACAGAAGAAAAGATGAGATATATTCAGATTTAGACTCTAGAATAGAATAGAGCTGGAAGGGACCTTGGAGGTCTTCTAGTCCAGCCCCCTGCTCAAGCAGGAGAACCTAACACCATCTCAGACAAGTGATTGTCTAGTCTATTCTTAAAAGCCTCCAGTGATGGAGCGCCCACGATTTCTGGAGGCAAAGCTGTTCCACTGGTTAACTGTCCTCACTGTCAGGAAGTTTCTCCTTAATTCCAGGTTGCTTCTCTCTTTGGTCAGCTTCCAACCATTGTTTCTCATCCTGCCCTCTGGGGGTTTGGAGAATAATGTGACCCCCTCTTCATTGTGGCAGCCCCTCAAATACTGGAATACTGCAATCATGTCACCTGTTTCTTCTTTTCTTTAGACTAGCCAAACCCAAGTCCCACAGCAGTTCTTCATACTTTTTAGACTCCAGGGCTTCAATCATCTTAGCTGCTCTTCTCTAAACTTTTTCCAAAGTCCCAACATCTTTTTTGTGATATGGTGACCAAAATTGGTTGCAGAATTCCAGGTGTGGTCTTTTATAAAGCGGTACTAATACTTCGAGCGATCTTGATTCTATGCCTCTGTTTACACAACCCAGGATTTGGGGCTCAGAAGCAAGCAGAGCGCTCCTTTTTCCCCTGATCGCTTTGTCTAATCGTCAACCTTGCCTACTCTTTTCTCGGGAGGGGCCCATTCCTGTTTATTAATTCAGCTTGTCTCCCCCATAAAACCCCACTTACTCATGAAGCCTAGCCTGGAATTACTTATTAGTCATGACAGATAAATAGAAGCTCCATCTCCGGAAGTGGGATTTATCAGCACACCAGCTCTTTTTTTTGGCGGGGGGGGGGGGAGGGGAGACTGATGATCTTGTTGGCTGATGTGGAGGCAGAAAACTGCTGTGAACCAGCTGAGATCTTCTGTTAGTAACTGAGTTGGCAGCTCAGAGAAAATTGTTGTCAGGCTACAGTGAAGAGAAGGTCCCAAACAACGCTATTGTGCTAGTCAGAGCTGGAGGGGCAGATTTTTTTTTTAGGATGAGTTACAGGAGAGACAAGGGTGAGTGTGGTCCTCTCCTGCTTGCAGGCTCTTTGGGTACTTGTGTTGGCTGCCTTACAGAATACAGAATAACAGAGTTGGAAGGGACCTTGGAGGTCTTCTAGTCCAACCCCCTGCTCAGGCAGGAAGCCCTATCTCATTTCAGACAAATGGTTGTCCAGTCCCTTCTTGAAAACTTCCAGTGTTGGAAGACTCACAGCTTCCGAAGGCAAGATATTCCACTGATGGATTGCGCTCGCTGCCAAGAAATTTCTGTTTTAGTTCTAGGTTGCTTCTCTCTTGATTACTTCACCTCCATTGCTTCTTGTTCTGCCCTCAAGGGATTAATTACAGTACAACGGCCTTTGATCCAGAATATCCTCAGTTGATCTCCCGGAGGTGAAGAAGACATACTAGAGGAAATCAGGAGGGGTGGGACGGAGGGCCATCAACTCTTTTCTCCTGTCCTTGCTTCCTGGCTGGGTTCACACATAACAGGCTTAATCAGAAAAAGACACATTTGCCCCATTACTGAAGTCTGTCTATCTTCAGTGCATTGAAGAGCAACAAAGATGTTGAGGGCTGGAGGCTAAATCCTTCGATGAATGATTGAGGGAACTAAATATCTTTAGTATGAGGAAGAGAAGGACCAGGGGAGATACAATAGCATCTTCCAGCCCTTGATTCAAACTTATTCTCCAAAGCACCTGAGGGCAGGAAAAGAAGCAATGGTTGGAAGCTCCTCAAAGGGAGATCCAACCTAGAATTAAGGAGGAATTTCCCGAAAGTGAGAACTATTAATGGCTTGTCTCCAGAAGGTTTTGAAGGATAGCAATAGCACATAGAGTTATATACCAATCCGTAGTGCTTTACATCACTCTCTGGGTGATTTACAACATCAGCATATGGCCCCCAACAATCTGGGACCTCATATTACTGACCTCGGAAGGATGCTAAGCCGGTTAGGATCGAAGTCCAGACTGTGGGCAGAGTTCGTCTGCAATACTCTGTTCTAACCACTTTGCCACCAGGAAGAAGACAGCTAGATGTTCAGAATGGTAAAGGGTCTCCTGCTAAAGCAGGGGGTTGGATTAGAAGACCTCCAAGGTCCCTTCCACCTCTGTGATTCTGTATTCTATTTAGCTGCAGATGCAAAAGGCACGGCTTTCTGAGTCTCTCGAATCCTTCCAGATTTTCCAATGTTCCTGAAGCTGCGGATTCCCGAGTTATCACTCTACCTGTCTGTAGGGGTTTTTTTAAATTTATTTATTTTTGTTTTGGGGTTGTTGTTGGTTTTTTTTTTGCCTTTTCCTCGTTTCCTTCTGTTTTTTTTTCCCAATCGGCAGCTCATTTCTGGTGGGAAGCGAAGAGAGGATGCTTTGAGGTGGCCTTTGCAGAAAGAAGATGCACGTGGCCATTTTTACAAACAAGAAAACACCAGAACATGAAAAATACGAAGTGTAAAGCAGCCAGGAATTTCCAAGGGGAAAACACAAAGTTGTGAAACATTTCTGTGAAAAATGGCTTGTCTGAGCCTCTTGAATGAATGAATGTTTAATAAAGTGATCCTGGTATGAGCTTCTTTGAGCCAGGAAGATACGTCAGATACATGCACCAGCAACTCAGCAGGGAGAGAGAGAGACTCAAACCTGGAGAGCTAAATTTAAACCCAGACCAACACCATCCAGGGTGTTGTGTCAAAGGGCCACCTCACTCATCTTAGCTGAATGCCCCATTTTGCCTGCGCGGTCCTCCAAGATCAAGGAGGCTGAAAAGGCAAACCTGATCCCCAAATTCACAGCACAAGGAGTTTCACTTTTGCCGTTTAGGGAGATCTGAAACCTCATTCCCTGAGGTCATAGCCAGGCGGCAGTGGCTCCCTCGGGTTTTGGATAGATTCTTTCTTCTCGGGAGTTGTCAGTGCTTCAGAATGCGGTTCTATCAGAATGGACCTCTTAGGACTTCTGCTTGCATAAGAGAAGATTGCCTCCAGCCAGCCTCCCTTTCCCGACTCAGTTTAAAGCAGGGGTGTCCGACCTTGACAACTTTACGATTTGTAGACTTCAACTCCCAGAATTCCCTAGCCAGCTATGAGACCATCCATCCATCCATCCATCCATCCATCCATCCATCCATCCATCCATCTATCCATCTTCTAACTATCATGCATCTGTCAGTTTATTATCTGTCTGTCTATCTATCTATCTATCTATCTATCTATCTATCTATCTATCTATCTCCATCCATCCATCCATCCTCCCACTATAGGAGAAGGAGTGGCAGAACCTGGAGGTTCAAAAAAGGAATCATAGTCACAAGCAAACTAAGTCCAACCCCCCCACCCATCCCCCACCCAATCCCATGGACTGAGGATGGGGTTTTTAATATTGTTTTAATTTATTGGTTTTAGTAATTAATTACGGGGCTTTGTAATTTAATTCTTTTTTAATATTTGTATTACTGTTTTTTATAGCTGTTTTATTGTTGTGAGCTGCCCTGAGTCCTTCGGGAGATAGGGCGGCATATAAGTCCAATAAATAAATAAATAAATAAATAAATAAATAAATAAATAAATAAATAAATAAATAAATAAATAAATAAATAAATCTAACTCTAAGCAGCTGCCAACTGTTCATTGAGAAGTTTCCTATGCAGAGTCTTTTAGCAATAAATCAGATTAACCCAGAGGTCTTCAAACTTGGCCCTTTTAGGACTTGTGGACTTCATCGCCCAGAATTCCTCAACCAGGCATGCTGGCTGAGAAATTCTGGGAGCTGAAGTCCACAAGTCATAAAAGGGCCAAGTTTGAAGACCCCTGGTTTAACCAGACCTTCTCATACGGACCTGGTCTTGTGCTCCTGACAATAATGCACACTCCTGGGAAGTTATGGAGACACCTCAAACTCTTGATTGGCGTATGAAACACAGTAATGCAGTGTTGCCTGTGAAAATTGTTTAGATGTATCATTAATCATGGATTTGCAGAGCTTGGTAACCTGTAACCTTCTGCCCACCTCCATATTTTACCCACGGTTGTCTCCAACCCCCCAGCAATAATTTAGTCATGTTGCTGGGGCGGTTCAGAGCCATCTCCAAGGCTGTTTGCATCGGAGGACAACAGGCAAGTGGGTGTGGGTCTCTTGTCAGATTGTCAGTCATTGCACTGGTGTTCTGGGCTTCCTACCAACATGGGCTGTGAGTGATGGGTTGTCAGGGGAAAGGGGAAAAGGCAGAACTAAATGTCTCAGTGGCTGCCACCTGACAAGTGTGATGAATTGGTGTACAGCCTGGGCTGCCGGTGTGACAAACAGCCTGCTTCCTCCTTCAGGCTTCAGGAAGGCTGCAATTATTTCCAATTGCTGTGCAAATGAGTTTCTTAGATAGGACCACATGGGAATTTCCCTTATTTGTTCTTGTTTAATGGTCCTTCTAAAGAGCAGATCTTAAAGAGCAAGAAGCAAGGGGCTCCTGTAGATTCCCTGTGCCTCAGCCAAAGTTATCCCTCTGGGGTTGTTTGGTTGCAGAAGTGAATCACCAGCAGATCCCTGCCTTTTCCTTTAGTGGCCAGTTGACTTTTATTTGGTCCAAGCAAAGCAGTTGGCTTGGCTTGGCTTGACTTGACTACTCTTGATCTGACTTGACTTGACTTGACTTGACTTGACTTGTCTTGTCTTATCTTGTCTTGACTTGACCTGACTTGACTTGACTTGACTTGACTTGACCTGACCTGACCTGACCTGACCTGACCTGACTTGATCTGACCTGACTTGACTTGACTTGACTTGGGATTGGTCTGGGTTGAGTTGAATAGGGTTGGGTTGAGATGAGATGAGTTGAGTTGAGTTGCAGAGAGGGCCCTCTCTAACAGGGACTGTTCCATTTAGGACTTTACAGTTGAGAATACTTCAAGAGCTCCTGCACCGAGCAAGGAGGGGGTTGGACTAGATGACCTTTGAGGTCAGTCCCAGCTGTTAGGAGTCTGTGATTTTGAGCAGGGGTTCTGGATGTTGGTAGCTTTTGGTGGAATAACAGCAGCCTGTCTCCCAGCAGAACGAAGGCAAGATGGATGCAGAAACTACTTGGAAAAGAGTTAGGAAAAGAAATTGCCAGTGTCACAGAACTCTGTGGTGTTAATGGGAAATGTAAAAAAAAGAAAAGAAAAGAGGCAGTGAATGACAAAAATGCATCTCAGAGAATAATTGCTACAAAAAAAAGAAGAAAATACATATTGAGTGTCATGCACAGAGAGAAAAAGATAATTTCAAGGAATGTAGTCATAGCGAACAAGGGCTGGTTTGCATTAAAGGAGAAAGAGAGAATGCAGAGGGACTTGATAGAAATAGAAAATCAGTTTGGATGTGGGTGAAGAAGGGGCCTCCCCAGAATAGCTGAATTGAAAATGCAAGGGATGATATGACTTGGGTTGAAGATGAAGAGAGGAAATGCGGCTGGAAGAATTTCAGGCATCTGCTCAGGTGTGGCCCGGAATAGAAATGAACATTCTTGGTGTTGTCTATGGAGACTCTTAGCCATCCAGTTCACGGTTGTCCCAAAGGGCCTTTTTTAAAGAGGAAACCAGACTTTCTTGGTTTTTCTTTTGAAGACGTTTCGCTTTTCATCCAAGAAGCTTCCTCAGTTCATCAGAAGAACTGACTGTCTTCCCACGATGGAGGACCCACAACTTCTGAAGGCAAGATGTACACTGATTAATTCTCGCCACTGTCAGAAATTGGATCAGAGGGTGTATATTATTAGTCTTCCGACAGGCCACTGAGAAATGTTTGAAAATGAGACAATAAGCTTGCCGATTTGGAGAAAATGGCCGATAAAGGCATGAATTATGGAATATTTGGGAGGGAATGTTGAGTCGAAATTAGGTGACTGAATCCAAAAGGCCGGCGCATCGCAGGAGAAAGATATCGATGCAAATAAGTGAACTATTTAGCAAATTATTCATGCCCGAGTCAGGCAGGTTGCGATGCCCTTTTATAAATGGATGCATTTATAAAAATGGAGAGAGGAGACTCCAGAGACGAGCTGGTCAGGATTGTAAATTTACATGCTCTGTTGAAAGAGGGTCACGTCAGTATCTGAAAACCCAGATGATTTACACTTGAGCGTTAGTTTCCATGTTGCAGGAAGGACTGGGAATTTAGACAGACCAAAGTTACAGGTTGTCTTTGACTTACGACCACAACGGAGCCCAAAACTTCTGTTGCTAAGTGAGACCTTTGCTGAATAAATTCTGCCTCACCTTACGACCTTCCTTGCCTCCGATGTTAAGTGAATCACTGCAGCGGTTAAGTTAGTAACACCGTTGTTAAGTGAATCGGCTTCCCCATTCTGACTTTGCTTGTCGCGAAAGGGGATCGCATGATCCCGGGTCCCTGCGACCGTCGTAAGCGTGAGTCAGTCGCCAAGCATCTGAACTTTGGTCCCGTGACTGCGGGGATGCTGCAAGGGTCACAAGTGTGAAAAATGACACTTTTTTCAGTGCCATTGTAACATCGAATGGTTACTAAACAAACTTGTAATTCGAGGACTGTGTAGTTGCATCCGTCATGGACACTGAAATGAAGAATGGTGAGCTAGACATAAATGGCAAAAAAGTTCAAGTATTCGTCAACTTTGACCATTTGAAGTTACAACGGTACTAAAAAAAAAGTGAAATCACAATTTTTCACACTTACGACTGTTACAGCATCCCCGCAGTCACGTGACTTACATTCGTATGCTTGGCAACCAGTTCCTCTTTATGATGGGATCACGTGGTTCCCTTTTGCGAACTTCTGACCAGCAAAATCAGAATGGGGAAGCCAGATTCACTTAACCGTGTGACTCGCTTAGCAACCGCAGCGATCCACTTAACAATGGAGGCAAGAAAGGTTGTAAAATGGGGTAAAATTCATTTCATGATGGTCTCACTTAGCGACATAAATTTGTCGTGCTCGTACACTGAGGGCTCCCTGTATGTGTTGTGTACCAATAGTCCTCGACTTACAACTGCAGTTGGGAACAGAATCTCTATTGCTAAGCGAGGACAGCTGTTGTGAGTTGCGTCCAATTTTGCAACCATGGTTGTTAAGGGAATCACTGCAGTTGTAAGTGAAGTCGCATCATTGCTAAGTGAATCCGACTGGCCCCCTCGTCTTTGCTCGTCGCCTGTGGCAACCACGTGACTCTAGGATTCTGCAACCCGTTGCAAATACATGCGCTTGAGTTTTGATGAGATTTGTGAGAATGCTGCAACGGTCATAAGTGTGAGAACCGAACATGTCACTTTTTTCAGAGTGACTTGCAACAATTGTTAAACCTCAGCAGCCAGCTTACCCCTTTTTGTAACTCTGCTAAATCTTTCTTAACCCCAGAAATAAGCATGAAGGAAGCATGCTAGCAATGAATGCATGTTGGGTTTCTCCTTACCGCATTGGGACCTTCTCACGCTTCCTTTTTTGGCTGGGAAAACCACCTTACAATCCTGGCTATAAATCTAGTTTTGAAGATCAGCCTCAATTTCCTCTCAGGGTTATTGCAAAAAGGAAATGAATCTTGGGAAAAGTGTTACAAACTCTGGCAGATGAATAAGGGGAAAAAGGCATTACAGCTTTCCCCTAAGCCTTTTTACTTAAACAGCCCCCCCAGTCATTGTATATGTTAGTGACAGTCTGTGAAAAGCTGGCATTGTCTAGATCAGGGGTGTCAAACTGCCGGCCCGTGGAAGCCACGCCCACCCCATTGCCGGCAATGGTAAAACTGTCCCGATACGTTGCGCGATGTCGCGCGATGTCGCGTGATGTCGCAAGTTTGACATGTCTGGTCTAAAATGTCTATAGAATTGCACTGCATTTTAAAATAAAGTATGGAATTGTGTTGTTTTCATAAGCTATATACATCTAGGGCTAGGCATTATGCAGAATAACAGGAGCTACAAAATATGAAAAGGGAATTGTGAAAAGGCTTAGGGTTAAGTTTAAGGTTAGAATTAGGGTTAGGGTTAGGCTAACCCTAACCTTTTATTGAAAAGTCATATATGAATTTTAGGTAAAGGTAAAGGTTCCCCCGCACATGCGTGCTAGTCGTTTCCAACTCTAGGGGCCGGTGCTCATTTCCGTTTCAAAGCTGAAGAGCCAGCGCTTGTCTGTGGACGTCTCCGTGGTCATGTGGCCGGCATGACTAGATGCCAAAGGCGCATGGAATGCTGTTACCTTCCCACCATAGTGGTCCCTATTTTTCTACTTGCATTTTTACGTGCTTTTGAACTGCTAGGTTGGCAGAAGCTGGGACGAGTAACAGGTGCTCACTCTGTTACGCGGCACTCAGGATTTGACCCGCCAAACTGCCAACCTTCTGATCGACAAGCTCAGTGTCCTAATGAATTTTGGCAGCAGCCAAAAAAGCCAACACAGTCCTGGGTTGCATTAACGGAGGGAGAGCATCAAGATCACATGAAGTGTTAATACCAATATAGGCGGCTTTGGTGCAACCACACTTCAAATTCTGCATCCAGTTGTGGTCCCCACGATATTAAAAAAAAAAGTTGAGGCTCTGGAAAGAGTGTGGAGAAGAGCAACAAAGATGATTAGGGGACTGGAGGGTAAAACATATGAAGAACAGTTGCTGGAATTGGATATGACTAGTTTAATGGAATGAAGGACTAGGGTTGACATGATAGTGGCCTTCCAATGTTTGTGGGGCTGCCACAAAGAAGAGGAGGGGTCAACGTATTCTCCAAAGCATCAGGAAACAGGACAGGATATAATGGATGGAAACTAACCAAGGAGAGAAGCAACCTAGAACTAGAACTAAGGAGAAATTTCCTAACAGTGAGCACAATTAACCAGTGGAACGGCTTTCCTCCAAAAACTCTGGCTGCTCCATCCCTGGAGGATTTTAAGAAGAGGTTGGTCAGCCATTTCTCTGGAACGGTGTAAGGTTTTCTGCTTGTGCAGGGGGTTGGACTAGAAGTCCTCCAAGGTCCCTTCCAAGTCTGCTGTTGTTCTGTTGTTCTGTCTAGGAAAGGTTCATCTGGGGTGACCGATGCATTTCTTTTGACAGAAAGCCCCAGTTTTCAAGGAGAAGAACCCAGAAGAGGCAGAACGTGGAAAAGTTGAGAAGAATTGGATGCGCCTCTTCAGCCAATCCTGCGATCCAGGACATCCAAGCGGTGAGTGTTCAGATGCTACCTGATGATGCTCTTTTGGCTACAACATGGCTTATTTTCAAGTGTCTGTGGCTCAGGACCTTGTTTAGGGCACTCTCTGGCCGTTCCCTTGATGGGGGAGCTGCTGCTGGCAAGATTTCTCAAGCTGGACGCTTGCCAGAGAGATGAACGTCAAGGGCATCCAACGGGAACTTTGCTAACTGTTGAGTTGATGTTGATGCCCCTGAGGGCACCAAGGTTGGAGAGGTTTCTGCCAGGCTACAATGCCTCCTGTGGGTCCTCTGAAGCCGGCATTTAAATGCTTAAATCCTTCTCTGCCCTTGTGGCTTTTCAGTAAGACAGAAAGAGCAAAATTGATCCTCCTTACACGAAGCGTTTCCAGGTTTTCCATCATTCTCACCGTCTTTTCCAACTGTGCTGCAAAGGATGGGGATTGTATACCCCTACTTTTGCGGGGGTGGGGGTGGTGGCAGGGGAGAAACACCAGTTAAGTAGACAAGTCGTTGCTAGGACTTGACAGAATTTAATATTATTCCCCGTTCCTGGGGGGATTCTGGACGGCTTTCGCACTGACAGATGCTGCCAAGCATAAATTTTGGTGTTGGCATTGAGCAAGCAGACGTATCAAATATCTTGTTTTTCGTTTGGTGAAGTGAATCTGGTTCTGGATGGTGTTTCTGCTCTTCTTGGGATGATGAAATGATGTCATGAGTGACATGGGTTGTTGACTCACAACTCACAATGTCATTATCCAATCCGGGCAATGAGCTCAGCTGGTGCTGATCGAATTGCTGCTGGTGGATCTCGTGACCGTTGTGACTCATTCCAAGTTCTCAAGAGGACTTTGCAGGATTCTGAGGTTCTTCTGAATAGGATTTGAGCTCACCCCGCCCCACTACTTTTATGCTGGCACGCCTGTCAAAGTACATGCCAAGTCTGCTTCATACGGGCAGGAAATCTTGGGAAAGGAGGGAATAACATTTTAGATAGTTGTTACAGGATTCAAACAGGGGGATGTTTTTATTTTTTGTTTGTTTTTGAGCAGGTTTTGGTCTAAAGTAGGTTTTAGTTATGGCCAGTTTGTAATTGATTAATTGGATGTCGATTTCAACAAGAGAACACAACTTTGTATGTGCCTTAGATGCTTGTGGGAGAGGATTTAAAATGTTATGAAACTGTATATTGTATTTGGGCCATAAAGTTACTTCCCTACTACAGGAAGATTGGATTGTTCTTTTCTTATGGGCCACTTTAGCTAGCAGAATAACAGAATAGGGTCCGCAAGATTGTCTGGGACACGACACATCCTCTTCACGACTTGTTTTCCTTGTTACCTTCTGGGAGGAGGGGGCTTCGTGGTATCTGCAGCAGAACATCCAGATTCAGCCATAGTTTCGTTCCATATCTTCCTTCCCCTGTCCTGACCACTTTCTACAGGGGGAACGATCGAGAGAATCCTTTCATGCAGCATCACAGTCTGGTTTGGAAGCCTCACTGCTTCAGACAGGAAGGCGGTGCAGAGAGTGGTGAGGATGGCCGAAAAGATCATTGGCAGTTCCCTCCCTCCCATCCAGGACATAGCACAGAAGCGTTGTTTGAGCACGGCCTGTAAGATTATCTGGGATAGTACTCATCCTCTTCGCGACCTGTTTTCCTTGTTACCTTCTGGGAGGAGACTTTGTGGTATCTGTAGCAGAACATCCAGATTCAGCCATAGTTTCATTCCGTACAGCATTAACCTTGTGAACTCTCAAGCTTCCTCCTTCCGTTATATATTCAAGTATTTAATATTTGTTATGTATAGGTAGGGATGTGGGTCTATACATACTGTATGTGTATATAGTATGGTTAGGTGTGTGTCATGTATGTGTTCCACTTTGAGAGCGGGCAACTAAATTTCATTTTTGATGTGTGCCGTTGTGCCCACAGTAAAAAAAATGACAATAAAGATTTATCTTATCTTATCTTATCTTATCTTATCTTATCTTATCTTATCTTATCTTATCTTATCTTATCTTATCTTATCTTATCTTATCTTATCTTATCTTATCTTATCTTATCTTATCTTATCTTATCTTATCTTATCTCAAAGCTGGAAGGAACTTTGAAGGTCTTCCAGTCCAAGCTCCTGCTCCAGCAGGAGACCCTCTACCATTCCACACAAACAGCTGTCCAGTCTCTTCTTGGAAACTTTCAGGGTTGGAGCACCCACAACTTCTGGAGGCAGCCTTGTTTCTCAAGTGCAGGTTCTGGGTGGCCTGGAGTTTAAGATGTTGAGGAGAGGGGGATGGAAGAGAGAAGCTAGGGACCTTGATCTTCAGGCCACCACAGCAAGAGAGACCTATGATGGGGAGGGTCCATCTCCATATGTCTCAGTACCAAGTTGGAAAGGGAAGTTCTGCTTCTAGCAGAGGTGTCCAACCTTGGCAGCTTTAAGACCTGTGGATGTCAACTCCCAGAATTTTCCTTCCTTCCTTCCTTCCTCCCTTCCTTCCTTCCTTCCTTCCTTCCTTCCTTCCTTCCTTCCTTCCTTCCTTCCTTTCTTTCTTTTTCTTTTGCTCATTCCCTCTTTCTTTCTCTCTCTCTCTTTTTATTCTTCTTTTCTTTCTCTCTCATTCCCTTTCTTTCTTTCTCTCTTTCTTCCTTTTTCTTTCTGTCTTTTTCTTTCTTTTCCTAATTCTCTCCTTCCTTCCTTTCTCTTTTTTATTTCTTTTTCTCTTCCTTCTTTCCTTTTTTCTCTCTCTCCTTCCTTTCTTTTTCTCTTCTTTCTCTTTGTCTCTTGCTCTTTCTTTCTTTCCTTCTTTCTTTTTTCTCTTCTTTCTTTCTCTTTTTCTCTTCCTCTTTCTTTCTTGTTTTCTTTTTTCTCACACTCTCTTTCTCTCCCCATTCTCTCCTTCCTTCCTTCCTTCTTTCCTTCCTTCCTTCCTCCCTCCCTCCCTTCCTTTCTTTTTCTCTCTCCCTTTTCTTTCTTTCTCTTTCTCTTTCTCTTTGTTTTGTCTCCTTCCTTCCTTCCTTCCTTCCTTCCTTCCTTCCTTCCTTCCTTCCTTCCTTCCTTCCTTCCTGTCTTCCTTGTCTTCCTATCTTTCTTCTCTTTCTTTCTCCAGTCAGGTACTTCGGCTTCAGGTGGTCCTTGACTTACAACCATTCCTTTAGCTCCAAGTTATGGCAACCCTGAAAAAAAGTGACTTGTGACCCGTCAACCATGGCAAAAAAGGACATCAAATTGAGCACAACTCACTGATCAGAAATTCTGTCCCCAATTGTGGCCATAAGTCGAGGACTGCCAGTAATGCCAGCTGTCCTGCTTTTGAGTGAATTCATATCCCAAAGATGCTCTTTTCCCAAAAGGCAACTGGACTTTCTTCTGGGGTTTCCCCCCCCCCCTTTGGCGACGTTTTGCTTCCCACTGGAGAAGCTCCTTCGGTTCTCTTTGAGGCAACCCTGACCTGGGTGACTGAGAGTATCCGTAGGCATTTATCTTGCCAGTTCATAGATCACCCGTCTCTTCCTTCCCTGAGCACCTTAAGATGCCCTTGGAGGGGGCTGTGGCTCCCCAGCTCAGCTTTTATGTTTAAAAGACAATCGGGCAGAATCTGATTCCTCCTTCGGGTTCTTTTTATCTTGCAAACGTCTGCTGGCATCCTCCCCATTCGCCTCTCCTCACGTCAAGCTCAATCTTCCTCGATCCCTCTGTTTTCACAGCACACGCAACTCTGCTAACAATGGCAATTACCGTTACCTGGTGCCTACAAGGTGCAGCCGTAATAAGAGGATCCGGAGGGAAAAAATTAAGGCCTTCTAATATGCCGAGGCAAATTAACGTTGCAAAATTAGTCATGTGTCTCATCGGAGATCTGACAAAACGTCTCGCGCAAATGGAGGAGTTCAGCTGGATCGCTTGCCCAGAGCGGGGAGGGGGGGAAGGGGGAGGAGGAGGCAGGGCTTTGAGGGTCTGCCTGAGCTCAGCCCCTGCCAATCTCTCTGTTGGTGGAGGGGCTCCAGCCAGGAGTGAGAAGGTCAGCAGAAGTTGGAAGCAGGCCCTCTTTGATCCAGTGGTCTAAGCAGGGGACCCTTGGGAAGCTGACAAGTAACCCATGAACACAGGAGTCTTTTCCATTTACGTCCCTCACCGGTAGGAACCACAAGCATTATTTTGTTTTCTGGAATAAGTGGTTGATGCTCCTGGGGTCTCGAAGTCTTTGTTTCCTCTACTTTTAGATTTATCCGTCCCTGTCTGGATCCCAAAACTAAAAAAAGTACTTGGTGATTCTTCTAAGCAGGTTTCTTTATTGTTCTCCACCCATAGACAGAATCTTGCCAAACTAAAGCATGCAAACCTCCCCATAAGGCATATACCCTGGGAACTATTAGGGAGGAGCCATCTTCACCCACTTTCTCTAGCACAAATTTCTCCATCCCTGTCAAGCTCCCAAAAGCAAGAAAGGCACATTGTGATTCTCCCTAGCAAATTACTTTATAGCTCCTCACCCATAGACAGAATCTTGCCCAACTAAAGCATGCTAACATCTCCATAAGGCATATACTCTGGGAACTATTAGGGAGGAGCCCTCTTCACTCACAAAACTTATTTCAACTGAGTTGTCTCTTGTTCCTCTGCAAGGCATCATCTCTGACAGAGAATGTATTGGGAATTCCCTAGCATGTTTGGATTCGACACTAGTGCTATACATAAACTTTTTTTTTAAAGCCTCTTTCCTCATGTACTGAGGAGGGTCCCTAGCCTGGTGATAACATGTTTGTGGGGAAACAGCCCAGCTCAGAAATGTATGGATGGCTGACGAATTCTGGGAGCTGGTCCACAAGTTGTAAAGTTGCCAAGATTGGAGACCCCTGAATTTCGATGGACTTTGGGATGTAGGGTGGAGTTTTCACAAACTGTGGCTGTGAGGACCAGCCCCTTCCTCTTGGGTGTAGGGAAAGCTCAGCTGTCTCTCTCTCTCTCTCTCTCTCTCTCTCTCTCTCTCTCTCTCTCTCTCTCTCTCTCTCTCTCTCTCTCTCTCTGTGTGTGTGTGTGTGTGTGTGATTAGTCCACAAAACTGCCTGGGGGTTCAGAGGGAGGCGACTGTGTTCCTGTCTCTCCTCTTCTCCCTCAGTGGCCTTCAGATAGGCAGCTACAGCCTTTTTGCAGATTTGTAAATGCAAGCTAATGGGGTGTTTAATGGCTGATGCCTACTCCAAGGCCCTGGGGGAAGGGAGTGGGGGTGGGTGGCGTGGGGATGATTTAAACCATGCTTAATAGAGCAAGTGATCTGGTCTGCTCAAGACATAAATATACTACAGCCTTTCCTGCTGCTCCTCAGGCCCTGGGCAAAGCGGACAGCTGTAGTTGGCCCCAACGGCTGCCAGAAATGACTGGGGGGGGGGGAGTGAAAAAATAGGACCCTGATGGCGAAATGAAAATAAATAAATAAATAAAAGTAGGACCCCACCAGAAAGTGGGCAGGAA
The DNA here is from genome assembly GCF_964194415.1 of Vipera berus. Lineage (NCBI taxonomy): Eukaryota > Metazoa > Chordata > Lepidosauria > Squamata > Viperidae > Vipera > Vipera berus. The sequence goes on from NC_138203.1 coordinate 10,238,426, forward strand.
AGCTTCTTTCCCTGCATTTCCCAGGCCATGGGAAGGGAGAGGAAGGGAAACCCTTCCTGAGAGTGTGGCACTACATTTCCCATCATCCCCAGCTTCCCTTCTTAGCCCCCAGATAACGTGCCAGTCCCTGAAGACTCTTCTTCATAGTCTGCCTTGGGTGATGTTTGCTGATGCTCAGAAGGGAAGCGAACTGCCCCCCAAAAAAGGGGACGCCTCCAAAGTTGATTTGGGAGGACTGAAAATGAGGGAAAAGAAGGCCTGTTGGGTGGTGCATTATGGATTGTGTGGCAGCCAAGTGGATCGAGATCCTGGTTTCAGAAGAGACTTTACCAAAGGGCAGAGCAGCCACTGTGAAAGGAAAAAAAAATATCTTAATAATTCTCTCTGTATAAATCAAACATATTTGTTTGATAGTCAATAAAAATAAAGACCGGTATCTGCTGAGACATACTTAGTAAAAGGAAGAACTGTGACATTTGCAGTAGATGGTTGAAAAATTGTGGTTGGCACACATTTCTCCACAGGAACAGAGTGCGGAACCAGATAGCACAGGAATTGAGGAACTGAGCCTTGTTCACGGGTACAATGACACGAGTAGAAACAGTAATGAGGAAAGTAGTGGTCAGAGCAAGGACAAGGAAGAACAGGAAACTGCCTCAGTAACTAGGAAAACGGAATAAGAATAAGGAATCGGTTCCAGGAATATGGAGCTGAGTCGGAGGTCAGTCCCGAGAAAGAGAAATGGGATAGCTATTGGGTGGCACCAGAATGTCAAGGGACAGGCACACCGCTGAGGTATAAAGCGTGCCTCGAAGATTTGGGTGTTGCCATCTGGCTCAGCCGTCACACTTAATGACTGCTGTCCATTTGGTCCTTACTGCAATAAGCTGTGGAAATGCAAGTACTGGATTGTGTGTCAAATTTAAATACACCTCTGGAACCTAAAGTGAGAATTTTGTTGTGAGTTGTCTCTTGTTTCTCTTTAACAAGTTTTTTCCCTGACACCACCAAGGTGCACATTTTGAGTCCTGCTTCTTAGCTTCTGGCTGGAAGAAGGTGGGTCACTTTAATAGCGGGTGATGGGCATTTAGGCTGGCATGGGATGGATGTAATCTATGGATCTGGGACCAGCTGTGGTACTTTGTGGCCTTCAAAGATAGAACAGGTCACTTTTTATGGAAGATAGGTGGAGAAGGAAATAAAAGAGAGAGGGAGGGAGAAAAGAAAGAAAGTAAGAAAGAGAGGAAGGAAGGAAGGAAGGAAGGAAGGAAGGAAGGAAAAGAAAGAGAGAAAGAAAGAAAGAAAGAAAGAAAGAAAGAAAGAAAGAAAGAAAGAGAGAGAGAGAGAGAGAGAGAGAGAGAGAGAGAGAGAGAGAAAGAAAGAAAGAAAGAAAGAAAGAAAGAAAGAAAGAAAGAAAGAAAGAAAGAAAGAAAGAAAGAAAGAAAGAAAGAAAGAAAGAAAGAAAGAAAGAAAGAAAGAAAGAAAAAGAAAGTCATGCTGCTGCAAGACTAGTGCAATCCTGGGCTGATTCTTGACCTTGCTAGACTGGTTGAACCATAGACGAAAGAAGATGCTGAAATCCAATTTTCAAAGCAAACGAATTACCTGTTTTTGAGCTCATGAGCCCTGTTTCTCTCTGGGTGTCCACCTTATGAACATAAATAAATATTTACGGCCATGGGAATTAAATTTTTGATGCATTTAGTAAATCCAGCAAATCTAAATTTAGCCAAGCTACAGATGTTCTTTCACTATCTTGCTCTTCCTTTGCGGTACATAAATCACTCTTTTCCAATGACTACTCCTAACTCAAAGATCACCGGATTAAGGCTTCCCGTGTTTGGGTCCATCCAGGTTTTGTTTTTTGTTTTTTTAAGGAAGATCCCCAGCAAACCTGTTAACAAATGCCTGAGGGGGGGTCCACAGCCTAACTGAGAATTTGTGATTTTATGAGATTCAGGTCCAACAGCTTGTTGTCATTTGTGCGGCACACAAACACACACACACACACACACACACACACACACACACACCCTTCTGCTGGACCTGATGGCCACACCTGGGAACTGGAGAGTCTTGAGAGTGTGCTTGTGAAAAAAGAGATGTGTGGCTCTTTGAAATCCCAAGCAAGTCAGAATAAACCAGTCAAAGTTGACCTCCTCTTTGTCGCTGAAATCCAGGAGGCCACCTAGACCAAGCTGGAAAGAACCCATTGGCTGGGGAGGGCACTGGGGTATTTCCTGCCTCATCTGTCAATAATCCAGGGGTCCTCCAGTCTTCCTCTTAGCATTACTGAAGCAGAACTTGTTACGTATCCAGGTGAAGAGAACACATACACACTTACATAGCAGTCACCACCAGGGGGCGTTGAACTGTAACTGTTTTGGCAGGAACCCAGTTTCGGCGGGAAACAGAGGTTCAAAATGATTGGCTGGCTGCTCACCTGGCCCGGTATAAAAGGAGGGCAGGTAACCCCTATTCCCCCAGTACAGTCACTTCCACCAAATAAAGATCTGCCATGCTGTACTCATCGTCTCGGCGTCCTTTCTGCTCTCCAGAACCTACTACACAACAGAACTGTTGAGGGCTGGAGAACCTGAGCAAGGGGAATGGAGTCAGTTGACTTGCAACATGGAACCCAAGCAATTTTTAAGGCTGGCAGGGAATGCACAAAGAAGGCTGACCCAATTCCCTGCCTCGTTGGCTGTTGCACACAACAGGGTGATATGGTGGAATGTAGTCTGGATTCCCAGGAAGGGAGGGGGCTGCTTCCCAGAGGGCAAAGAGGCAGGAAAGCTTAGTTCGTGTGAGAGAGAGAGAGGGTGAAGACAGCTCCTCCCTAATAGTTCCCAGAGTATACCTATACAGGTGGTCCTCAACTTACAAGCATTCACTTTGTGACCCTTCGAACTGAAAACAGCACAGGGGGGAAAAAGTGACTTATGGCAGTTTTTCACACTTACGACCGTTGCAGCCTCCTTGTAGTCACATGATCAAAATTTGGACACGTGGCAACCGGCTCATGTTTATAACGGTCACGCGATCCCTAGGGTCACGCGATCCCCTTTGGCAACCTTCCGACAAGCAAAGTCAGAATGGGGAAGCCAGATTCGCTTAACAACCGTGTTAGTAACTTAGCAGCTTCAGGGATTCACTGGATAACAGTGGCAAGAAAGGTCGTAAAATGGGGAAAGATTCACTTAACTGCTGTCTCACTTAGACACAGAAATTTTGGGCTCATCTAGGGACAACCTGTAGTGATGCAGTCAAGATTCCGCCAATCGGCAATGGCCAATAAAGGAAAGTGCTCAGAAGTAACTCCATTTTTCATTCCTGATTCTTGGGTGATCCCATTCTCTACCATGAGGGGATGATGATGATTTGAGCCCCTCCCTCCTGCTCAGCCCCTATTCTTTTGTTATTTGGGATTGGGGGGAAACCCACCTTTGTTATCACACAGTTGATACAATCTTTGGCTTTTATTAACTCAATTTACCAGTGTGGGGATAAATGTTGCATACGGTTATTTGCGAAGCCTGGTGAAATAAATAAAAATAACAGTAATTAACTGTTAGCTGAATTAATTTTGATTTTATGTTTGCCTTATATCTCATCGTATTATTTTTATTCTTAGGTTTTATATATAGCTGGCTCTTTTTATTGCTTATCTTTTATAGTTCATATTTTCTGTTGCTGTACTTATTGAGCCACCTCGAAGGTTTTATATGCAGAAAGGCAGACTAGGAACCAAGTTAATCTTAAAAACTGGCCCTGTGTTGGGTTTATGAACCCTAGCAGGCCCCTTTTCAAAAATAGAATAGAATAGAATAGAATAGAATAGAATAGAATAGAATAGAATAGAATAGAATAGAATAGAATAGAATAGAATAGAATAGAATAGAATAGAATAGAATAGAATAGAATAGATGGAGGGGAGTGGAATGAAATAGAATGGAATGGAATAGAAAATATGGAGTGGAGTGGAGTGGATTGGAATGGAGTGGAGTGGAATAGAATAGAATAAGAATAGAATAGAATAGAATAGAATAGAATAGAATAGAATAGAATAGAATAGAATAGAATAGAATAGAATAGAATAGAATAGAATAGAATAGAATAGAATAGAATAGAATAGAATAGAAAATATGGAGTGGAGTGGAATAGAATAGAATGGAATGGAAGGGAATAGAATAGAATAGATGAAGAGAGGAGGGGTGGGGAGAGGAGAGGAGAGGAGAGGAGAGGAGAGGAGAGGAGAGGAGAGGAGAGGAGAGGAGAGGAGAGGAGAGGAGAGGAGAGGAGAGGAGAGGAGAAGCGAAGCGAAGAGAAGAGAAGAGAAGCGAAGAGAAGAGAAGAGAAGAGAAGAGAAGAGAAGAGAAGAGAAGAGAAGAGAAGAGAAGAGAAGAGAAGAGAATGATGGAATGGGACGAAATAGAACAGAACAGAACAGAACAGAACAGAACAGAACAGAACAGAATAGAATAGAATAGAATAGAATAGAAAATATGGAGTGGAGTGGAATAGAATAGAATGGAAGGGAAGGGAATAGAATAGAATAGATGAAGAGAGGAGGGGTGGGGAGAGGAGAGGAGAGGAGAGGAGAGGAGAGGAGAGGAGAGGAGAGGAGAGGAGAGGAGAAGCGAAGAGAAGAGAAGAGAAGAGAAGAGAAGAGAAGAGAAGAGAAGAGAAGAGAAGAGAAGAGAAGAGAAGAGAAGAGAAGAGAAGAGAAGAGAAGAGAATGATGGAATGGGACGAAATAGAACAGAACAGAACAGAACAGAACAGAACAGAACAGAATAGAATAGAATAGAATAGAATAGAATAGAATAGAATAGAATAGAATAGAATAGAATAGAATAGAATAGAACAGAATAGGTTTGTTGTCACTTTAAAGGTACACTAATCAGCATACATTAAAATGAAATTTTGTTGCATTCAGCTGTCAAAAAAAATGCCATTATGGATATATCCACATATATGATCAAAAAGAAACATCACAGTCTAGTTTGAATATATACATATGATAAACATTGGATGTGTGTGGGGGTCTCTAAAAATGCTCCGAGCTCTAAGCACATAGCGCTTATAAGCAGTCCCCTGAATAACGGGAAGCTTCCCTGGTGTCTTTATAATTTCTGCCAAATCCAACAGAGAAGTTCTGCAAAGGGACCAGAAAAGCGTGCCTACTTTCTCTCTTGCAAAATGGTTGTCGTTCCCCCAAAAAGCAGAACCTGTCAGATGTTAGACGAAAAAGAGAACCGAGAGCCGAGAGGTGCCCTGACTCACACCCCTATTAGCATCCCTACCGTCACAGGATCAAAATTTAGCCGCTTAGCAACTGACTCATATTTATGACCGTTGCAGTGTCCTGGGGTCACATAATCCCCTTTTGCAACCTTCTGACCGTCAAAGTCAATGGGGAAGCCAAATTCACTTCACAAGCGTGTTTAACTAACTGAATAGCCGCAGGGGTTCACTTAACAAAGGTGGCAAGGAAGGTCGTAAAATGGGGCAAAACTCAACAGTTGTCTTGCTTAGCAACAGGAAATATGGGCTTAATTGTGGTCGTAAATCCAGGACTTACCTGTATGGAATAAACTCACAGTGCTTCTGAACTCCATCCTGGCTCCTAGGGGTTGTTTTGTTTTTTTTTGCACCTGACAATAAATAGATAAATAAATCTTTGCCACTCTTCCCCCACTCTGGCACCTTCTCCATATGTGCTCGAGGGGGTGATGGGGACCTTTTTAGAGGCACCAGGACAGGCAGAATGTTGTGATTCAGGGTCAGCCTGTGGGTTCGGCATTTGGGTCGGACGACTCAGAGGAGGAGGGGGGTGTTGGAGAGCTTGCTGAGGGGGTTGGAGAGCTTGCTGATGAGAGCCCTCAGCCAGGCCCCTCCCACCTGGTCACGACGCAGACCCAGCTGTGTGAGCCTGACAGCGTGGATGAAGGTGACCCACAGCTGGCCCTGTTCAAGGACGCCCGACGCAGGAGGCAGTCAATCAGGAGTAAACAGAGGAAGGCAATGGGGCACCTCGGAAGGAGGCAGAGAGAAGCCACGCTCTGAACTGTATAAAAGGGGAATGCGTGGGAGGGCTGGTTTGCTGAAGGCAACCGCTTGAATACTGGTAGTTCCTGTTTCATGGTTCGTGTTTGCTCTCTTTGCTCTGTTTATGTTTTTATGTTAATAAATTTGGCAGGCTTAGTTCCAGCCTCTTGCCTTCTTGTAAAAGGGGTTGTCCCTGCCTTTTCTGCAGGGCCGGTAGCAGGCTGGTACAGAACACAGAAACCTAAAATAACCCTTCTTAAAATGTAGAAGGTCAGCAAGAGTAGACAATGGTTGGTGGGTGGGCAGAGTTTGGGGGATCAGGCTGTGTCGTCCATTGTTCTGATTCCTTTTTTGGGTGTCTCTAACCTTCTCCTCTGCTTCTTAAGGAGCTCTCTTGCACACTAGATTACCCTCTCTAAATGAGAAGATCCCATTTATCTATTATGGCAGATTTCCACAAAGCAGGTGTAAAAGTTCTGAAAAGTTCCAAAAGTGGTTTTCCAAAAAAACAACAACTGGATTTTCTTGGTTATAGAGATTCTCAGACATCCAGGTCATGGTTATCTCAAAGGTGCCTTTTTTCAGGAGGCAACTTGGCTTTCTTGTTTTTCTTTGAAGACGTTTCGCTTCTCATCCAACAAGCTTCTTCAGCTCTGACTGGATGGTGGGGAATGGAAGGATTTATACTCCTTGCAGACAGCTGGTCATGTGCCTTCTTTTAGAGAGTCGTTGAGGCCACTTGGATCCTGAGAACACAGACACTCCTCCAAGTGACTCCAACAACTTTCTGAAAGAGCGCAAATGACCAGCTGTCTGCAAGGAGTATAAATCCTTCCATTCCCCACCATCCAGTCAGAGCTGAAGAAGCTTCTTGGATGAGAAGCGAAACTTCTTCAAAGAAAAAACAAGAAAGTCCAATTGCCTCCTGAAAAAAAGCATCTTTGGGACTTTCTTGAGTTTTTCTCTTGAAAATGTTTGGCTTCTCATCCAAGAAGCTCCTTCAGTGCTAACTGATTGATGGGGAATGGAAGGATTTCCTCGGAGTGCTAACTACCAGATGACAGCAAAGTATATATAAATCCTTCCATTCCCCACCAGGCAGCCAGAATGGATCTAGCGGATCAGGCCAGCTTGGTGGCCTTCAGCTTGGGCATAACATGAGACCTTCAGCATTAATATCCTTGACCCGTCTTTATCCCATCCCATTTAAGCTATTGGTCTTTTTCTGGCCATGAACTTACAGATGACCAGGACTTTTTTTTATCATAGAACGCTCAGAACGGAGTTCCGGCACCTTTTTTGGATGGAACCTTGTAGGGTAGGCAAGGCGGGCTGTATGACATGCGTGAGTTCCGGCACCTTTTTCTTTTACAAAAAAAGCACTGCAGATGACTATCCTAAAGGTGCTTTTCCAAAAGGCAGCTGGACCTCCTTGGGTTTTTTACCTTGAAAACATTTCGCTTCTCATCCAAGAAGCTTCTTCGGTTCTGATGAAGGTGAAGAAGGATGGATGAACTTGGCTGAGCTTGAGAAGCTCCTTGAATGAGAAGCGGATCATTTTCAAGGAAAAAAAAAACAAGAAAGTCCAGCTGCCTTTTTTTGAAAAAGCACCTCTGCAACAACCATGATCTGGATGATTGAGGATCTCCGTAGTTATTCTCGGACGTTCACTCCAACTTCCCTGTTAGGTCAAAATGTGACGCTCCCCGTTGGCCACCTCATTGTGGATGACCTCTGTGCCCGAGGGTCCTCCTTCCAGGACAGGGAGATATGTTTGGGGTCAACCAGCCCTTCCTGCCCTGGGCTAAAGGTCACCTCTGGGGTGGACATCCCAGGGAAGACCCCTCTGGTGGTGCTCCTGAGTCTGCCATTACCCCAAAGGAGCCCTTCCCTCCACTTGACAAATTCTCCTGAATCAAATAAATACGGAGAAAGAACGTAATTGGATTTCATTTATTACCTAGTTCCGCCTAGCAGCCGCCGATTACAAGAAAGCAATTAGAGGGAGTTGCATTAATAGCAATCTCCAAGCCCCCGACAGACACCCTCCATCAAAGTTATCTGGCTCAGATCAGGTTTATTTGTTTCTGCGACCGTCCTCTTGACGTGCTTTGGGGAGCCAGCTGCAGCGGCGGCAGGCTCTTGGCCGAAGGTGGGCGGCTTGAAACGGCACCGTGGGACCCCGCGACGGGAGCAGAGAGCGCAACGTGGTGTTTAGGGGTGTGTGGGTGGTGGTGTCCTAGTTATACTGGCTCGTCCTTTTTGTTCAAAGTAGCTGCACCGGGTTCCTCACCCCAAGAGCTGGGGTAAGGGGCTTGGGGTACGCTAGAAAATGACAGAGTGGCTTTTGGTGGGAGATTGGTGGCAGTTACAAGGAGTCCTTTACTTATAACCATTTGTTTAGCAACAATTTGAAGCTAAGAAGAGATTGGACAACCATTTGTCTGAAACGGTATAGGTTTCCTGCCTGAGCAGGGGGGTGGACTAGAAGACCTCCAAGGTCCCTTCCAACTCGGTTTTCCTATTCTATTCTATTCTATTCTATTCTATTCTATTCTATTCTATTCTATTCTATTCTATTCTATTCTATTCTATTCTATTCTATTCTATTCTATTCTATTCTTATTCTATTCTATTCTATATTCTGTTCTGTTCTGTTCTGTTCTATTCTCAATAAAGATTCTATTCTATTCTATTCTATTCTATTCTATTCTATTTCATTTCATATTTTCTATTCTATTCCTATTCCTATTCTATTCTATTCTTAAGATTCTATTCTATTCTATTCTATTCTATTCTGTTCTATTCTATTCTATTCTATTCTATTCTGTTCTATTCTATTCTATTCTATTCTATTCTCAATAAAGATTCTATTCTATTCTATTCTATTCTATTTCATTTCATATTTTCTATTCTATTCCTATTCCTATTCCTATTCTATTCTATTCTCAAGATTCTATTCTATTCTATTCTATTCTATTCTATTCTATTCTATTCTATTCTATTCTATTCTATTCTATTCTATTCTATTCTATTCTCAATAAAGATTCTATTCTATTCTATTCTATTCTATTCTATTCTATTCTATTCTATTCTATTCTATTCTATTCTATTCTATTCTATTCTATTCTATTCTATTCTATTCTATTCTATTCTCAATAAAGATTCTATTCTATTCTATTCTATTCTATTCTATTCTATTCTATTCTATTTCATTTCATATTTTCTATTCTATTCCTATTCCTATTCCTATTCCTATTCTATTCTATTCTCAATAAAGATTCTATTCTATTCTATTCTATTCTATTCTATTCTATTCTATTCTATTCTATTCTATTCTATTCTATTCTCAATAAAGATTCTATTCTATTCTATTCTATTCTATTCTATTCTATTCTATTCTATTCTATTCTATTCTATTCTATTCTATTCTATTCTATTCTATTCTATTCTCAATAAAGATTCTATTCTATTCTATTCTATTCTATTCTATTCTATTTCATTTCATATTTTCTATTCTATTCCTATTCCTATTCCTATTCCTATTCCTATTCTATTCTATTCTCAATAAAGATTCTATTCTATTCTATTCTATTCTATTCTATTCTATTCTATTCTATTCTATTCTATTCTATTCTATTCTATTCTATTCTATTCTATTCTATTCTATTCTATTCTATTCTATTCCATTTCATATTTCCTATTCTATTGTATTATTATTTTACAATGCACTGAAAAAGTGACTTTTGCACTTATAACCATCGCACCATCCTTACCTACGTGTGATAAAAAAAATGAGTGCTTGTTTGCATTGACAACAGTTGCAGCATTCTTGTGTCACGTGATCTAGATTTGTGACCTTCCCTGCCAGCCTCTGACAAGCAAAGTCAATAGAGGATGCTGGATTCATTTAATGACCGTATGATTCATTTAACAATTGCAGTGATTTGCTTAACATCTGGAGGTGGTTAAGGCTTACATAAGACACACACACACACACACACCTTCTCCCCGAATGCACTTTCCTCCCTTCATCTCTATCTTGGCCCATTTAATTTTAACCGAGTTAACATTAATTTATTGTTTTCATGTTTTATGTGGTATTTTTATTGTATGATTGTAAACCGCCCAGCCCTGGAGTCACCTTTGGCGAAACGGGCAAGGTATGAGTTTAATAAGCTGCCCAGAGTTACCTCGTGGAAACACAGGCAGCCAATAAATTTTACAAATAAATAACGATGACACAAAATCAAGTGTGCAGAGAAGAGGAGGAGGAGGAGAACTGGGGTGGGGTCTAAGCTTGGTTCTTTTCTTGCAGATATTTCTTTATCCAACCAGATAATACCATCAGTGCTAGAAGGGAGTGGGGTGTGCAGAGAGGAGGAGGAGGAGGATTAGCATATTTTTACACTGCTAATTATCCTGAGGTGAAACAGTACCCAAACGATGTGTACCTTAGAATTCATTAAAGCAAATGCATAGTTGACGCTGTCTCGTGGGAAGATGTTAGGTGACACCGAGTCAAGATCTTCAGCAAAGACTATTTGGAATCACTTTGTTTTAGTAGCTTTTCTGGAGAAACAAGTGACGTTTCTGGTAGAAGAGGATGATTAAAAAAAAATGATGTTACTAACGAAAATGTCATTCCTTGCTTTTGCTTGAATCTCTCTGAGGCAATGTTCTGTTCCAGCCTACTACTGGCCCTGTTTGTGTGTCAGGGACAACCCTTTTTTCCTTTTTACAGTCAATAGGCTGGAAAAACACAAATTTATTTCCAGTTCAAACAAAAAGGCAACAGAATATTTCCTTCAATAAATGAATATCAAACAAGAGTCAACAAACAAGAGTTTAAACAGAAGTAGCAAGAACAGACCAGGATTCTCTTAGAATGTCTCCAAATGGTTGCCTTCAGCAACCAGCCCCACCCACACCTTCCCCTTTTATTATCAGTTCCAAGGGATGGCTTCTCACTGCCTTCTCCTCCTCTCACTGAGTTGCCTCATTGATTTTCTCTGCTCTGCTCTGCTGGATTGCATTCTGCTTCTAGCGTCTCTGCATAGATTCAGTTTTGACTCTTCTGAATCCGACACCTCCTCCTCACACAGCTGAGCCTCATAAGGAACATGACTGGAGGGGCCAGGCTGAGAGTCCTTCAGTGCATCAGAGCCTCCCTCTGACACCAAAGGCTCTCCAAACCCCTCGTCCTCCTCCTCAGATTCATCGGACTCAGCTGCTGGAAGCACAGGCTGACATTGAATCACAACAGCAAGGTAGCCTTAGGCTCTGCTTAGGGGGCAGATGAGGGGGAGCAAGAGCTCCTCAGGTGAAGGTCAGTTCTGGGGTTCATCCCTGAAGCCTATGGGTCATTAGTGAAGTGTCTGTAGCATCAGCTTTCTTTCTTTCTTTTTCTTTCTTTCTTTTTTTCTTCCTTCCTTCCTTCCTTCCTTCCTTCCTTCCTTTTTTATTTCTTGTTTCTTTTCTCCTTCCTTTCTTTTCTCCTTCCTTCCTTCCTTCCTTCCTTCCTTCCTTCCTTCCTTCCTTCCTTCCTTTCTTTCTTTCTTTCTTTCTTTCTTTCTTTCTTTCTTTCTTTCTTTCTTTCTTTCTCTATTTAGAAATTTCATATTGCTGTTCATCTCACGCACAGTGACTCTGGTGGGCTAAGTAAAACACCAAATGCAAAACCCAATAGCCCCTCAGCCCCTTGGTGACAACAGTCAAACCAACCCTTGATGGTTTCAGACCTCTCTGGGGTCCCCAGGCCCACTGGCCAAGCCATGTCTTCAGGACCTTTTGAAAACATATCAATGTTGGGGGGGAGGCAATCTTATCTCTGCAAAGATGATGTTCCACAGGGAGGGGGCCACCACAGAGAAGGCCCTTCTTCTGAATCCCACCAGATGGTTTCAGACCTCTCTGGGGTCCCCAGGCCCACTGGCCAAGCCATGTCTTCAGGACCTTTTGAAAACATATCAATGTTGGGGGGGGAGGCAATCTTATCTCTGCAAAGATGATGTTCCACAGGGAGGGAGCCACCACAGAGAAGGTCCTTCTTCTGAATCCCACCAGATGGATCTCCTTAAGACAGGGGAGCTGTAACACCCCCTGTGACTCTGCTCTGGTGGATCAGGTAGAGATGACTGGGAAATGATGGTCCTTCAAATAACAGGGAGGGAGCCACCACAGAGAAGTCCCTTCTTCTTGGTCCCATCAGATGGACCTCCTTAAGAGAGGGGAGCCATAACATATCCTGCCTCCCTGCTCTAGTGGTTCAGGTAGAGATGACTGGGAAATGATGGTCCTTCAAATAACAGGGAGGGGGCCACCACAGAGAAATCCCTTCTTGGTCCCATCAGAGGGACCCCCTTAAGAGAGGGGATCCATAACAAATAGAAGTTCCAACTTGCTAGAAGATGGGCTGATACGTTTTCTTGCAAGTCAACTTCAAGGCAGCTCATTGCGGTCATCTAAGTAAGAGGGGATTAGGGCATGAATGACATTACCCATCAGGGACTCTAAGTAACACACCAGCCCAAGCTGGGCAGCGGAAATACAACTTTATGTGTCATCAGCACAGGAATAAAATTGCTGCATTGGGAGAAGCAGTTCAGAAATATCATTCAGAGTGCAGCTTTGGTCACTCAAGAGATTTCTTTTCCAGATTGCTGAGAAAGTTCTTCAGGGTCCATTGAAGTCCACTTGGATCCATAAACTCCCAGCAGTTGACCAACTGAATAAGTCCTCCCACCCCATAGGGCAGGGTAGGCAACCTTGGCTCTTTTACGACTCGTGGACTTCAACTCCCAGAATTCCTGAGCCATCTAAGGTTGCCATAGGGGTTCAAGGCAGTGACTAATGTCAGACAATGAGGAAGCGGTCTGACCATGGCAGAGGACTAAGAACCACATCCTCTGACTTCAGACCCTCAGTCAATTGTTCAAATATTGACAGTTAGCTCTAAGAATCATTGCCCACTGAGAGGCAGGCAGACAACTTCATCTTAGGGGGCAAGACAGTCTATCTTGCCCCCTAAGATCAAGTTCAGGATCATCATGGAGGCAATGAAGTTCTGAGCCTTTCCTCAGCCCTACTCCAAGGATTAGAAATTGAAGTGGTTGAGCAGCTGGAGTTGCCCCACCTCCATTTTGGCTGGTCAAATAATTTGGGAAAGAATTCTGTCATTCAGCAAGGTGGAAGAGTATGAGTAGAAGTCCCAGGACTTTTCCAGGACTGTCTTCTTGGGCCCATTGCTCCTGGTGGCCCCCAGATTCTCTCTGAGGGACCCCATTGCTCCCGACTCTAATCATCTCCAGTAGATATTGCTGGACCCCAAAATCTGGTAGAGTGGACTTTTAAGGGAGGAGAGTCTGACACCCTCCCCTCCCCAGCTCAGGTTTAAATGACAACTTCCACAGCTTCATCTTAGATGGATGTGTTTCCATTACACACAGCTGGTGTTTACCAGCCCCAAGTTGAGCTACAAAGACCTGCCAAGCGGAGGGAAAGGGACTAATTGTATTTTTCAGGCCCTCAAAGTTGAGAGAGGATAAAACCTCACAATGAATCCATGGAAACAGTTCAAAGCTGGGTAAAACAGATGAGCGCTGTCCAACAAATGGTGTGGATGTGCACATGGTAGGACAAAGCACATCCAGGAGAAGGACGCTCTTCACATTTCTAAATTTTTAATGGGATTGCAAGGCGTCATTTGTAATTGTGTGCTGGCCGGAGTGTCTGATCCAGAATGTTCAGCTAGAAAAGCCATGCTTGATTTTCAATAATAAAAGGAGGCAATAACCCAGGATGAATGTTTGGCCTTACATGAGAAAGAGATGACATCAGACAAATTAGAAATGAAATAGAATGAGGAGACTGATGGGAAAATGGTAATCCTGGATACAATTAGGCTATGTTTTGGAGTGCCAACAAACCAGAGCAGTGATCTGGAGTGCTGGGACCCATAGATCAACATCTGGTAATCCTGGTTAAGAGGGTTTTCTTTTTTAAAAAAATATTTTTTATTAATTTTCTAATTTTACATTTAGGTATTTAAAAAGCAATGTGGTGGCTGGGTTAATCAATAGTTCAGTAACATACAAAAAATGTTAGTACAAATCTCAAACTACAACCTCAAGCATTTCCTCTCTTTTTCCCTTAATATCTACTATTTCATATTTAATCTAATACAGTTCTTATTATAGCAACTAAATAAAAACATCATTATTACATTTATCAATAGTTTTTTTTAGCTTATACATATCTTAATTACTTTTACATTCAATCTTTACATTGAATCAATGTCCTGTTATTAGTTTTCCCCAATTTTTAGTTTCCCATCAATATTCAAATTTAACATTTGATATTTATAATTTCCAGGTTTTAGGTAACCAAAGTTTCCTTTATCTCAATTCATAACAGAATCTAATATTCAAAATACACATCTTATCTATTTGGGTATAATCTTGTTCTATTTCCTAAAAGCTATCTATTTCCCCCCCATCTTACATCATTAATAATTAATAATGCAATATCCCCTTTAATAAATCAGCCTATTATATATATATATATATAAGGGACGCGGTGGCTCAGTGGGTTAGGACACTGAACTTGTTGATCGGAAGGTCGGCAGTTTGGTGGGTCGAATCCCGAGTGCCGCGTAGCAGAGTGAGCGCCTGTTACTCGTCCCAGCTTCTGCCCACCTAGCAGTTCGAAAGCACGTAAAAATGCAAGTAGACAAATAGGGACCACTACGGTGGGAAGGTAACAGCGTTCTGTGCGCCTTTGGCGTCTAGTCATGCCGGCCACATGACCACAGAGACGTCCTCGGACAAGCGCTGGCTCTTCGGCTATGAAATGGAGATGAGCACCGGCCCCTAGAGTCGGAAACGACTAGCACACATGTGCGGGGGAACCTTTACCTTTACTATATATATATATATATATATATATATATATATATATATATATATATATATATATATATATATATATATATATATATATATATATGTATATATATGTATATATATATATATATATATATATATATATATATATATATGTATATATATATGTATATATATGTATATATATATATATATATATATATATATACATATATATACATATATATACATATATATATATATATATATAGATAGATAGATAGATAGATAGATAGATAGATAGATAGATAGATAGATAGATATAGATATATATATATATATATATTGTCTGAGTTAATCAATAGGTTTTTTTCTTTTGGGTCTAATTTTTAAATATTAAACGAATAGCATCCTTGTTTTCAACTAATTTTCAAATATTTTAAATTTAATGACCAAAATTTCCCTTATCTCAACTTCTCCCTTTGACCCTCTGATTAGTAATATGAAATCCCCTCTAATAAATCAAAACCCCAATTTTCTTCAGCCTTATTCTGGCTTTCTTTCTTTGCCAACTAGCCTTCCATGTCAACGCTTTTCAATCATCAAATAGATCTCCCTCTATTATTATATATATTGTTTGGAATAAGAGAGACCACTTAGTTGCCATTTTTTTGTAAGGGCTAGCCCATTTATATTCCTTAAATCGTCTCCCTATTATTCCAAATCCCCATAATTGTCCTGGTATGTTTATCTTCCATTCAGTCTGTTCTTCTTGCTCCTCAAATTTCTTCTGGTTTATATAGAAAGTCTTTTCTATTGTCAGTGTTGTCAGTCCTTTTTCTGGATATTCCATTAACTGTATTTGTTGGTCAATTGAGTCCTCTGTCTTAGTATTTGATTGTTCCACTTCTTCTGTTACCTTCTGCATTGTTAGTTCTTTAGTTATAGTTGGAATTTGGGTTTGTATAACTAAGCTGACATTTTGTTCTTTTCTGTAACATCTTATGTCATCACAAGCTGAAAGAATAGTTTCATGTATTGCTTTCAACATGGAAAGAATCTTTTCCTGGTCCTCATCCATCTCTTTCACATGTTTATAAATAGTCCTTATAGTAGAAGTCGTTTGTCAAGCAAGATTTTATAGTCCAAGGTATTTCATCCTCTCATATAGTAACCAATATTCCTCAAATAAAGAGATAGGAAGGCAATTCTCCACATATAACTCTGAAAGTCAGTAAAGGTTTACATTCACAGTTCAAGTTGGCCAGTTATGCTGCCCAGCTGTTTTCTTACAGCTGAGTTTCTCACAGGTGTTGTCAAGGCCAGAAGAGTCTTATCTAAGGTCTGGGCTTTGAGCCAAGTCTCTTTTAGGAAATAACAAGTTGTAATACCAAACACTGCCACAAGATGTCACCAATGCCATTTTTTTAAGTCCAAATTTTTTATAATCCTTTTTCCAATTTTATTTCTTTTTTGTGGATAAAAGGAAAAGCCTCCAATAAAAATAGGAAAATTTTTGGTCCCCAAGTTTCAGGAACATATAAATCCAATTAGATTAAAGATATTCTTTTAGTGCTTTAATTTCCCCTGGGTAGTCACGTGCCGCTATTCTTAGAGGGTGGGATAGAAATTCCCTTCCCTCTCTCCTCACAGGGGGAAAAGATACTTCGGGCAGCTGTTACAGGAAAAGAAGATACTTAGAGTAAAGAGATCAGATCTCACCCAGTTTCATCCGCATTGCTTTCAAAGTGCTTGGCCGTAAGTTTGACTTCAGCTGTCTGCAGCCTAGTGACAAGCCATATTACTATGGCTGGTCTTTCCTCTGCCGGTTTGGAGGGCTGCCCCAGATCAAGCGGAAGGGCTGCCGCCCTCCCACAATCAAGTGGGGGTCCCCCTCCTTGCTTGTCGCCCCTATAGGGCGACTTTCGACCCTTTCCAGGGTCCCCCAACAGAGCAAAACCAAATAGAGAAGACGGAGCTCATCTTCCAGCAGCTGTGGCAGTCACAATGGCAAACCAGAAGTCAAGAAGGGGTTGTCACAAGAGGTATTAGCAGTGGTATACGGGGATGCTCTCTGAAATTGGTTGCTTTCCTGCAGACCTTTCATTACCCAACTAGGCAACCTTATCAGTGCTAGAAGTGCATAGAATCTGCTCTCTGTTTATATATTTTGGCTTACTCTGTCAGTTGGAGTGTTCTGGGGGTTTCTTGATAGGTTATTGTTTACTGTTAGCTTGTTTATCTGAATTGTTAGTTCCTTGGTTGAGTATTGTTAACTTCTTGATTGTTGATCTAGTATACAGTAAATCTTGGTGTTAATCTCTTTTTATTTGAGTGTTGATTACTGGCAAAGAGGTGTTCTCATCTTTTAGCTTTTTTATTGTCTCTTTTGAATGGCATGTAGATGTTGTTCATCTCTATGTGCCTGTTGATGTCTTATTAGTCTGAATGCCAAGCTTCCAGCTATTCTCCAACATTTTTGGAGTTAGCTTGGTCTAGGATGCTCACAGTTTCCCACTTGAAACAAGGAAGTCTGCAAATAAGGAGTTTTCATCATGTCTTCTGATTGCTAGCAGGTGTGAGGAGTCCTTAGTGCTTGGTTGTTTTCTTGCAGACATTTCATGACCCACAGTCGGTAATGTCAAAGCTGGCCCTGATGTTGTGACATAGTTGGGTCATGAAATGTCTGCAAGAAAACCACCAAGCTGAGTGAGCATTAAGGATCGCACAGTCCTCCCTCTTCTCCTTCTCCTTCTCCTGGCCTTTCATCTTCTCCTCTTTCTTCTCCTCCTCCCCACTCCTCTTTCTCCTCCCCACAAACCCCACTCCGTTCTTCAACTGGTGATGTTACCTAGCCGTGTAATAAAATGTCTGCAAGAAAACCAGAGCATTAAGAACCCCACAGTCCTCCTCCTCCTTCTCTTCCCTCCTTCCCCTCCCTTTCTCCATCTCCTCCTCCCCACAAAACTATCCTCCCTTCTAGCACTGATAATGTTACCCAGTGCTTTTTTTCCTTAAAAAAAAAAAGGTGCCGGAACTCACACATGTCATCCAACCCGTCTTGCCTACCCTTCAAGGTTCCATCCAAAAAAGGTGCTGGAACTCCGTTCTGGGCGTTCTATGAGGGAAAAAAAACCCTGATGTCATGAGATGTGTAGAAGAAAACTACCAAGCTCAGAAACCACCAAGGGCCCCAACAGTTCAACCCTGAGCTACAAAGATGCCTTTCCGTCCCTAGCGCTGGTGTTTCACCATGCACTCCGTTGAGGGTTGCAGAGTGACATAGTGGCACAAATACCGTATTGCCAGCTTCCTGTAGAGTCTAGTAGCGATTTCAAGACGGAGAAGCAAATCAAGCATCTGGAGGGAAAAAGTAATAACAAGAAGACGGTTCAAAGTCACACATTGTCTGGGTAAATGCATGTTCCCGTCACAGTGCAGAGGCAACATTTCTAAGGACCATAAAACAGTTGTGACTGAGACGTGTTCAGCTGCGGAACTGAGCAAACACAATCGTGCCGAATGTCGGGAGGTGCCAGGGATGGTGTGCAAGAACCAGAAACTGCTGGGGGGAGGGGGGGCAGAGCCCAGCAGGCTGTTAAATTCAACCAACGGGGAAGGGGACGTGCTCAGGGCCGCCACGTTTTCTTCCCGGAGCGGAATCTGCTAAATGAAAAGATGACTTTAAGTGGAATTGAAAGGGAGAAGAAAGACGGCTGGGTCTCTTCAATTTGCTCCGAGGGTTATTTAAAACCACAATAACAAAAGCTCACACAAGAGGCCTGCCACTGACTTGGAAAGCCACCAAGATGCCCGGAGGATGGCGGTAGGATCTGAAAGCCTAACCTAGAGCAGAAGAGAAAATCATCTTTGCAAAATAAAATAAAATGATAAAATAAAAAAGTACATCTGCCCAACCAGGAGAATAAAAAGGCCCTGAAATTCGGGCAAATGCAAACCTTATTAGGCAAAAGAAGCCCACTTCAATGCTCAGTGCTGGAAACTTCAGGAGGAGGAATTTGGTAGGAAGTGATTGATGTGGGAGAGAGTCAAATGATTCACTTGCAGCCGGCTTCCCAGGGGCTGCTTTGGCACAACGCACCCAACATGGGGGTCACGAGGCACACGGCCAGTTGGTCTCAGTCGACAGTTGTGGTGCAAAGAATGGGCTGAGCTTAGTAGGGACAGAGCACGGCCGGTGGTGGAAGAGGTAGAGGTGCTGATTGGAATGCAGAATCCAAGGAAGTGGGATGGGATCAAGAGATTTGGGAGCATAAAGGTCAATTAACATGATTCCTATTCCCATATATAAAAGAGAGCAAACCCTACTCCCTTATAGCATGGATGACCTTACCTAGTTGGGTAATGAAATGTCTGCCAAAAAAGCAACAACTAACCTCAGAGAGCACAAAGGACCCCACAGTCCTTTTCCTCCTCCTCCTCCTCCTCCTCCTCCTCCTCCTCCTCCTCTCTGCAAACGCCACTCCCTTCTAGCACTGATGATACTTTCTAGGTGGGTCATGAAATGTCTGCAAGAAAACAACCAAACTCAGAGAGCATCAAGAACTCCTCCTCCTCCTCCTCCTCTTCCTCCTCCTCCTCCTCTTCCTGCTGTCTGTAAATCCCCTCCCTTCTAGCACTGATGTTCCTCAGTTGGGTCATGAAATGTCTGCAAGAGAACAAGCTCAGAGAGCATCAATAACTCCTCCTCCTCCTCCTGTCTGTAAATCTCCTCCTCCTCCTCCCCCCCTCCTCCCTGCAAACCCTACTCCCTTGTAGCACTGATGATATTACCTAGCTGGGTCATGAAAATGTCTGCAAGAAAACAACCAAGCTCAGAGAGCACCAAGGACCCCACAGTTCTCCTCCTCTGCCTCCACCTCTTCCCTTAACGGGTGCTCTGGGCTGCCCAAGAGATGCTGGAGGGTGCACTTTTAGCCTGGAAAAGCCTCTGCCTGGAGGGGGCTTTGGTTCCTTCCTGAGAGAGCGCCACACATAGGGGTCTCCCGTGCAGAGGTGAGCAATGCACAGTCCCTGGGGTCTCTAATTGGGCGCTCTGCTCGGGAAGGAGAGGAGCCCGCCATCCGTTCGGCTGCTGCTGTGGCTGCCAAGGGTCCAGGTTAATGTGTGCTGATCACTCTGCCTTTTGTTTACAGCAGCAAGGACAGGCAATTATGGCGAGGACAGGAGGATGGAGAGGGAAGAGGAAGAGAAAGAGAAAGGCAGAAATTAAAGAGGAACAATAACTGACAGAGTCTGGCTAGCAACTTTGCGGGCTGAGATTGGGGAAGCATTTGGGGAGTGGGGGGGAGGTCTTTGGATCCTCAGGGGTGCCAGCAGACTTGCCCTGCTAGCTGGCCATGGGTTCTCAATCCTGGAGGCAGATGCCCATCCCGGGAGACCCATTGTCAGAGGTTGCCCTACTGTTTGCTTGGAGCGAAACACAACAGGATATTTTGGGTGTTTTCCCTGTTGGTCTGCAGTCCCAGAATGTCCAGTGAGCAGATTGGAGGGGGGGGGAAACAGAGCTTGTTGGAACTGAAGGCATGGGACAGATGGGGGTGGGCAGCATGTAGCAGGAGGGTCCCCAGGTAGAAGAGTGCTGCTGAGGGCAACTGCAGATGTTGAAGGAAACTAAGAATTTGCTTATTTCTTTGCAGGCATTTCTTGACCCAACTAGGTAACATGGAGCTTGAAAATCCCTCTCCCTTCTAGCACTGATGATGCTGTCTAGTTGGGTCATGAAATGTCTGCCAGAAAACCACCAAGCCCAGAGAGCACCAAGGACCCCACAGTCCTCCTCCTCCTCCTCCTCCTCCTCCTCCTCCTCCTCCTCCTCCTCCTCCTCCTCCTCCTCGAAAATCCCTCTCCCTTCTAGCCAGTGCTTTTTTTTTGTAAAAGAAAAAGGTGCCGGAACTCACACATGTCATACAACCCACCTTGCCTACCCTACAGGGTTCCATCCAAAAAAGGTGCCGGAACTCCGTTCTGAGCGTTCTATGAGTAAAAAGCCCTGATTCTAGCACTGATGACGTTCCCTAGTTGGGTCATGAAATGTCTGCCAGAAAACCACCAAGCCCAAAGAGCACCAAGGACCCCACAGTCGTCGTCCTCCTCCTCCTTCTTGAAAATCCCTCTCCCTTCTAGGGCGTCAGACACATTTAAGGGGATGCCTTGTCGGTTGAAATTACAGCCAGAGCTTTCAGCACTTGCTTCCTTTGGGTGATTAGAAAAGTGGAAGAACGCCACGGGCTTTCTCTGCAGGAGTCCTGAATCCAGGTGGTACTTGACTTACAACAGTTCATTCAGTGACCAATTGAAGTTCTAATGGCACTGAAAAAAGTGACTTATGACCATTTTTCACACTTATGACTGCTACAGCATCCCCATGGCCACCTGATCAGAATTCAGACACATGGCAACTGACTCATATTTATGACGGTTGCAGTGTCCCGGGGTCACGTGATCCCCTTTTGTGACCTTCTGACAAGCAAAGTCAGTGGGGAAGCCGGATTAACTTAACAACCATGTTACCGTACTAACTTAACAGCTGCAGTGATTCACTTAACAACTATGGCAAGAAAGGTGGTAAAATGGGGCAAAACTCACTTAGCAACTGTCTCTTTTAGCAACAGAAATATTGGGCTTAATTGTGGTCGTAGGTCGAGGACTACTTGTAACACAGTGGGGTACCTGGACTGTCTTGGAGAAGCTCTCCTTGCTTCTCTTGGCCTTGTCAGGGCCAGGCAGTGTCAGAGGGGGTCCCCTTGGGGGGTGGCAGTAGCGTTGTCTGCAAGTTCAACCTTCTGCAGAAGCTCCCTTCCAAATACTACCTGAGATCTAGGGTGAGGACATGGCAGGATCCGAACCTGCTACCGAAGTGCTCAACAAAAGATTTGTGGGATCTGCAAGGGCGGCACCTTGTGGCCAAAACAGGCGGTAAGTTTCTGGCAGCCAGAGAGAACTTTGGGGCAGGAGGAATTCCAGGTGAGTTGGTGTTGGAGGCAGAAAAAAATTCCAAACCTTTGAAAATTAATTCTTGAAAAGGTCACCGGAAGCTTTGACATTTCCCAGAAGATTTTGACTCTTTCTTAAAAGTTCCTATTCTGTGTTTGTCACACAATAAGATCATCGCACCGTCAGCCAGATGTTCAGACCGGATTTAGCCTTTTTGTCCAACTATTGAGTCCTTCCCGAGGACCTAGGATCGGCAGATGTGGATGTTTGATAGTGTTACAGATATTGCTGTTGCAAGACGTAAGCTATTCCAAGTAAAGCTATCTTCTGCAATTGACTGATAGGGATTGTGTCAATGCCGGTTGTGTTCAAGTGGTGCTCCAGATGTTTTGGGATTGCACCTAAGGTGCCTATTATGAGGGTTGGTTGCACAGTCAGCCAGATGTTCAGACTGGATTTGGCATTTTCATCCACCTATCAAGGCCTTCCTAAGGACTTGGGATAAGCAGATGTTTGATGAAAGACATTGTCGCAAGAGGTAAGCTGTTCAAAGTGTAGCCACCTTTTGCAATTGATGGATGGGGATTGGTGTTCAAGTGGTGCTCCAGATGTTTTGGGATTGCACTCAAGGTGCTTATGACTATTGGTACTACCTTTGCTTTCTTTTGCTACAGTCGTTCTGTTTCTATTTGCAGGTCTTTATGTTTTGTGATCTTCTCCAGTTCTTTCTCTTCTTTTCTGCTGCCTCCAGGTACAGCCATGTCCCCTATCCAAACTTTTTTGTCTTTCTCATCGACAGTTGTTAAATCTAGGGCGTTGTGTGGCAGGTGCCTGTTTGGCTGAATTCTAAAGTCCCAGAGCAATTTAGCTTTTTCATTTTTTTTCTATTTTATGGCCCCACCAGTTCTTGCTTGCAGGCAAATGGTATTTCTTGCAGATCTTCCAATGCATCATTGTTGCTACTTTTGTCATGCTGTTGTTTGTAGTCAGTCTGCATGATCTGTTTCTTATTATTATTATTATGGTTTGTCACATAGTCAGCCAGATGTTCAGACTGGATTTGGCTTTTTTAATCTACCTATCGAGTCCTTCCCAAGGACCTGAGATGAGCAGATGTGGGTGTTTGATGGTTAAAGGACAGGGGCAGGCAACCTTGGCTCTTTTATGACTCGTGGACTTCAACTCCCAGAATTCCTGAGCCAGCATGGCTCAGCTTGGAAACCTCTCCTTTTCCCCTCAGCATGGCTGTCTCAGGAATTCTGGGAGTTGAAGTCCACGAGTCATAAAAGAGCCAAGGTTGCCTACTCCTGTTATAGGAGTATCGTCGCAGAATGTGAGGCAGCATCCCCTGTTTTTATCCTCTGAAAGAAACATGAGGGGAAGAAAAGAAAATCATGGATGGATGATAGAGGGGGGCAGCTGTGGATTATGGGCATGGCACCATCAGCAGGACGTATCAGAAATACCTTCCACCCCTCCTTAATCTGCAGAGGGGCTCCTGAGGGGGTCAAAAAACTCAGAAACATGTCCATAACTGTGTCATCCATGCACAGCTCTTGTTGTGTGCCATGTGCGCAGTGGTGGCGGCTGTCTTTCTTCTTTGATCTTTCCCATGGGTGCCTTTTTAATCTGCTTTCTTTCTTTAACAAAACAAAATAGAAGCACTGAGCCAGCCAGAAGCTTCTTGTCAACCAGATTTTTCTGAAGTGGAAAATTGTCTCGTTGGATGCTTTCTCTCCAGTTTTCGTAGCTCACACTTGTGGGCTGCGAATTGCAGCTGGCTGGGCTGACTCTGAATCCTTCTGCCTTGTTGAAAGAGCAACAAAGGATGCTCCATTTGTCCAGAATGGTATAGACTTTCCTGCTTGTGCAGGGATTTGGATTAGGAGACCTCCAAGGTCCCTCCTAACTCTGTTATTCTCTATTCTGTATCCCCATTCGTGGTGAGAAGAATTAACCGATGGAACAGCTTTCCTCTGGAATTTGTCGGTGCTCCACCACTGAAGGTTTTCAAGAAGAGATTGGGCAACCATTTGTACAGGTTCTCCTGCTTGAGCAGAGAGCTGGACTTGAAGATCTCAGAGATCCCTTCTAACTCTGTGGTTCTGTAATTCTGTTTTTTCTCTTATGAATGAGAATAATGTCTGTGGGGCAGAGAAGGCAGGTGACACCATGATGTCATGAAATCAGTGTGCCCATGCCAGATGTTACATAGTTGGGCCATGTCATCATAGCATCTATGGCCATACTAAGCAGGCCCTTTCATGCTGTGGCAAAAGCTAGTTGACTGAGGTGGGGTCCTCAAAGAAAAAAACAGAATAACACAGTTGGAAGGGACCTTGGAGGTCTTCTAGTCCAACCCCCTGTTCAAGCAGGAGACCTTGTACCATTCCAAACAAATGGTTGTCCAGTCTTTTCTTGAAAACCTCCAGTGATGGAGCATCCACAGCTCCTGGAGGCAAGTCGTTCCATTGATCAATTGTTCTCACTGTCAGGAAATTTCTCCTGAATTCCAGGTGAAGAGCTTCCACCCATGGCTTCTTGTCCTGCCTTCAGGTGCTTTGGAAAGTAAGTCAACCCCATCTTCTTTGTGGCAGCCCCTCAAATCGGAACACTGTTATGTCCCCACTAATCCTTCTTTCCATTCAAGTAGACATACCCAGTTCCTGCAACCTTTTCTCCATATGATTTAGCCTCCAGATAGATATGACTTAAATATGAAAAGATATGAATTAGAGGGGGGGGGGAAATGCATCTCTAGCACCTCTTGTACCTGGGAACCCTGGAGGGAAGCTCTCTAGCGGATCCAGAATCCACTCTTTTGGAAGCAGAGTTTGGATCTACTTCAAGGTCTGGGGACCTGACGGTTGTATTGCATTTGGCTTGCCAGGAAAGGCTTTAAGGACCCACCTGACAGCTAGCCTTTGACAAGTGTGTGTGTGGGGTGAACAGCTGTTGGACCCCCCCATCTTGCCTGACTAGAGTGGGCATACAATAAATATTTAACATCCTTTTAGCAACGGAAGATTCTGCTGAAGCTGTTGCCTCTGAAGCAGCTGAGCATGATGAATGGGCCAAGGTAATCCCATTAATGGGAGGCTGGGATCAGTCCCAATTCTCAGATAATTTCCTGGCTCTTTAATGAGGAGGAGGAAGAGGAGGAGGAGGGGAGGAGGAAAAAGGGGAAAGAAAAAGGAAGGAGATAGGAGGAGAGGTTGGGAGAGGAGAAGAAGGTGAAAGGTGAAAGTGGGAAGGAGGAGAAGGAGGAGGAGGAGGAGAAGGAGAAGAAGAAGAAGAAGAAGAAGAAGAAGAAGAAGAAGAAGAAGAAGAAGAAGAAGAAGAGGAGGAGGAGGAGGAGGAGGAGGAGGAGGAGGAGGAGGAGGAGGAGGAGGAGGAGGAGGACGCTACCTCCAGAACAGCCTCTTTTAATTTTTTGTTTGGCATATTTGAATCTTAAAGCTGCTAAATGAAAAGGAAATAAAGAAGAGAACTCTAAATGTAAACATCCCCTTAGCAGAAGCTGTTTTTCTTTCCTCCTGGCTTCATGACATTCCCTCTTGGCCACCATCATCATTGGCCTCCACCATGTTTCCCTATCTCCTCCACCATACCAGTCCCTCTCCGTTGGGGGCTTGTTCCTGGAGAAGGTTCAGGACAGTTGGCCAGGAATTGGGCCAGTCGTTCAAAAAGTGTACACCACGCACGCGCCCGTCCTGCCTTGGCTTGCTGTGAGCCAAACTAATTCTGCCAAAAAACACCAAGCTCAGAGTACTAAAGACCTCCTCCTCCTCCTCCTCCTCCCTTCTAGCACTGATGATGGTACCCAGTTGGGTCATGAAACATCTGCCAGAAAAACACCAAGCCCAGAGAGCACCCAGGACCCCACAGTTCAGCCCCGAGCTACACAGATTTTCTTCTTCTCGGTAAAGAGAAACCTATAGCAAATCCCACATTGTTGTGGCATTTGAGGGCTGGTTGGAGGAGGTGGCCCTTTAGGGTGGTAGTTACGACCCTTGGAAAAATCTCTGGCTAGTCTCAAAGAGGAAAGACATTTCCCCTGAGTCTTTTATGGGATGGCATCTCCTCATTTTTACGTTTATGGCTTTGCTCTCATCGAGGCTTTGGCTGATTGTTTTCACTACAGTAATTTCTGTTTGTTTTATATGTGGCGGGTGGATGTTTTAAAACGGCTCTGTTTATATTCCACGGAAGCTGCCGAGAGTCAGGTTTTAAGGAGAGGGGGGGGCAGAGTGCCTTTCATAAATAAGCAAATGTTAACGCTGTCCTGAAGCCTGGGGCATCACACCCACCCCGGGGGCTACCCCCGGCTGCTCCTTAAGAGCGGAATAAATGAAATTAAACGGAGTTCAGATTGACTTGAGGACGGCCAGATGCTGCTAAAGGAGCCAAATTTAAATTAATTTTTTTTAAAATCTAATTTTAATGTTTTAAGCTTTGGCGCCCAAATGCTCCACCGTTTTAACCTTTTTAATTGTCTAATACTACTATTTATTGTCATACTACCTACTTATAGGTAGTCCTCGACGTACAATGGTTCATTTAGTGACTGTTTGAAGTTACAACCGTGCTGGAAAAAAGGGACCTGCGACCGTTTTTTTCACACTTACGGCCGCTGCAGCGTCCCCGTTGGTCACGTGATTTACATTCCACCACTTGGCATCTGACTCATATTTATGACGGGTTGCCGTGTCCCGGGGTCAGGTGATCCCCTTTGGCGACCTTCTGACAAGCAAATTTAACGGGGAAGCCAGATTCGCTTAACAACTGTGTGACGTGACATAACAGCCGCAGTGATTCACTTAACAACGGTGACAGGAAAGGTCGTAAAATGGGTCAATGCTCCCTTAGCAACAGAAACGTTGGGCTCAGCCGCGGTTGCGAGTTGAGGACTACCTGTTAGTGTAAACCACCCAGAGTGACTTGAGATGGGTGGCGTATAATTTTAATCAATCAATTAACCAAAATAAATATATTTGGGCATTTCGTCATGCCCCATGCTGCTGAGAAGTTCACAGTTTCTGCTTTGCGTTTCTCAGCGTCTCCTCCTTTCTTCCATTATTTACCTGGGGGGAACTGAAGTGAAACCTTAATCCTCCCTAATCTACGGCTGCCCTTCGTGAATTTAAATGATGGAACGAATGCAAAACAAAGGACAAATATCGATGCCTTAAACTAACAACGAAATCATTATTATTGCCAAAGTGCAAAGCCACTCCGTCTTCCCAGCCGATCTTAATTTGTTTGCCAAGGAGATAAAATGAGGTTTGTAGAGTAGCTCGAGTGATATTTGCCTATCTTTTGATCCCCTTAAGTGCATTAAAGAGAGACCTCCTATGACTGAAAACAGAAGCCATCAAGCTCTGAGCAGCTTCTGGGGGTGGGGGAGGGGGGAGAATCTGGCTCTGCCCCTCCCCCTTGATCTCCTGGTGGTGTTTTTTCTATGACCAAGGGGTTGGATTGCTTTGTGGATCACAAGCTCTGGCGTGCTGACAGAGGCTCCCTTGTGACTTATGCATCTCTTCCAGAGACATATCATATTGGATTGGAAGGGGAGGGGGAAGGGTGGGGGGGAGGGGGAAGGGTGGGGGGGAGGGAGTCTTCGTAAGCTTGGGATTTTGCACCCAGAAACTCTTCTGCAGCCAGGAAAGGTGAATCCCGTTTTGGAGGATTCGTTCAGCTTTCGCTTGCCGAGAAGGAAACATCGCCTGTGCCCTTTGCAATTTGTAGTTTCAAGAGGGCTCTTCGTCTCTTGCCAGTCGATCTCAGCCACTTTTGCAGCCAGGAAGGCTAGAAATGTGCGAACAACAACAACCACAACAACAAGTCCCAAGGTCTCCACTCGGGAACGAAGCAGAGCAGAGAGGTTGGCTCGGGCCCAGCAGGGTCCTGGGGCAAAAGCAAGCAGAATGGCAAAAGCCACGCTCTGGTGTCAGCCTCACCACCCCCAAGTGTGCGTGCAAGGAGCAGAGATGCTGCTTTTGTCATTCACACCAAAGGAGAGAGATCCTGCAGACGTGTCTGATCAGGCCGGTGGTCCACGAGGGCATTTTATTTGGCTAGTGAAGCTGAAGAGTCAGGTTGGGCAGGGCAGAGGGGGACTTCCATTGTAGCTTGCTTTCTTTCTTTCTTTCTTTCTTTCTTTCTTTCTTTCTTTCTTTCTTTCTTTCTTTCTTTCTTTCTTTCTTTCTTTCTTTCTTTCTTTCTTTCTTTCTTTCTTTCTTTCTTTCTTTCTTTCTTTCTTTCTTTCTTTCTCTTTCTTTTTTCTTCCTTCCTTCCTTCCTTCTCCCTCCCTCATTCCCATCTCCTCCCTTCCTTCCTCCCTCTGTCCCTCCCTCCCTCCATTTCTTCCTTCCACATTCCCATCTCCTTCCTCCCTCCCTCCCTCCCACATTCCATTTTCCTCCCTCCCTCCCTCCATTTCTTCCTTCCACATTCCCATCTCCTTCCTCCCTCCCTCCCTCCCACATTCCATTTTCCTCCCTCCCTCCCTCCCTCCCTTTAAATTTATATGTCACCATGTCACTGAAAAGTGATTCTGGGTAGTTAAAAAGCAAAAGTACAAAGATTAGATATTAAAATGAACAGAGATTAAATAAAGTAAAAAAAACAGAATACAACAGGGTGGGGTTGGGTGTGTGTGTGTGTGTGGGGAATCTTCTGCGTAATCCACTCAGCACTTTCAGTGCAAAATGCTTCCATCAGGGCCCCAGGCCATTTAACAGAGCCAGGTTTTCAGGCCTCTCTGTACGGCCCAGAGGGTGGGAGAGGGGCAGACTGCACCTTGGAGGGTGTGACGTTTCTGGTGGGGGGGGGGGGTGACAGCAGAGAAGGCTCCTCTCTTGGTCCCTATCAGCTTCAATTCCTTGTGGGGTCTGCAGCAAGCCCCTTCTGCCAGAGCGAGTGGGGTGGGCCAATCCCACTGGGGTAACTGTTAAGTCGTGGGCTCTGGAGAGCAGGAATGACGACACGAGGCTGAGTACTGAATAACTCATACTTTTATTCTTGCTGGAACTGTACTGAAGCTTGGGCCGCAACCAGCCACAATATATAGCCTAGCCCCTAGGCGGCAGCCAATAGGTTTGAACCCACGCTTGCCACCTGGGGCTGACCAATTGCAGGAGCGGAGATGGCCTGTCTGGGTTGCTGGAGAGCCGTTAGCTCCTCCAGCAACGCACGTGGTGTGGTACCACAAGCCCAATACATAACAGTAACCTGGGCTCAGGCCTTTAAGGGCTTTAAAGGTAAGGACCAACACCTTGCATCGGACCCAGAAGCAAATCAGCAACCAGTGCAGCTCACACAACAACAGTGGTGCAACATGGGCCACCCTAGGGGACCCCAGAACTGTTTGCTCTGCTGTACTCTGTACGAGTTGTAGCTTCTGAATATGCCTCATGGGTAAAGCATTCCAGTAGTCCAAATGCGAGATGAACAGAGCTTACTTACTGACTTTGGGCCAAGGGCAAAACTTCTTCTGGGCAAGCTCAACTGGGGATTTTTCATGGGCCTATTGGTGTGGTTCTCGTGACACCCCCCCCCGCTTAATAGAAAAACAGAATAACAGAGTTCGAAGGGACCTTGGAGGGACCCCCTGCTCAAGGAGGAGACTCGATAAATGGTTGTTCAGTCTCTTCTTGAAAAGCTCCAGGGATGGAGCACCCACAACTTCTGGAGGCAAGGAGTTCCACTGGTTAATTGTTCTGTTAGGAAGTTTTTCCTTAGCTCCAGGTTGCTGCTCTCCTGGATTAGTTTCCTTCTGTTGCTTCTTGCCCTGCCCTCTGGTGCTTTGGAGAATAGGTTGACCCCCTCCTCTTTGTGGCAGCCCCTCAAATATTGGAAGATGCTATTATGTCCTCCTTTTCACTAGACCAGGGGTAGGCAACCTCGGCTCTTTTATGACTCATGGACTTCAACTCCCAGAATTCCTGAGTCAGCATAACTGACTCAGGAATTCTGGGAGTTGAAGTCCATGAGTCACAAAAGAGCCGAGGTTGCCTACCCTTGCACTAGACAGACATACTCGATTCCTGCAATCGTTCTTTATGTGTTTCAGCTTCCAGCCACCTAATCATCTTCCCTTCCCACCCCCTAGACTTGCCTGCCAGGCATGGCTGGATATTCTGGGATCTGCTCCTGCTTCCTGCCCAACTTGGGGAAGGCTGAGGAGCAGCTTTTGAAAATCTCAGCTGTTGGCGACCCTTGTGTCCCATTGAGGCTTATTCAAAAACTGGACATTGGAGATGGTTTGACCAGGACAAGATGGACCGGGATAATAAACCCGGTCTGGAGATGCCAGTTTGTCAAGTCTGCCCTGGCATGACAGACTTGAAGATGGAGAGCATTAATGCTGCCCCCTCCCCATTACGGTCTGCCGCCACCCACCCCCCAGATGAAATAAATGGGAATTTTCCTTGGCTCCTTCCCTAGTCAGATCAAAGGCACTATAAAAAAAATCTCTGGATTTCAAGTTTGACTGTAACGTTTGAGGGGAGGTTTGTTTCCCTGGTTTCCCCCACCCCCACCCCGCTTTCCCCAGCTACATTCGTGCTGTTCCCCCACACCGCGCGTCCCCGTCTTTCCCTCCCCACTTAGCAGGGGATGTGCGAGACCTTGTTAAGGGCGCAGAGACAAAATGTGTTTCATTAGCCACGTATCAAAGTTGTTTTGCTGCTGTCATGCAGCTGAAAAGTTAAACATGTCTGATCAAAGGCGGGTAAACACAGCTTCAAAACAAACGCCTCAGGCGCTGCCAGTGCGCAGGAGAGCTGTCAAAAAAAAACAACCCAGCCCCTCCCGACACCCAGCGCAAGTTCCCACATCTGCCTCTCCACAAAGATCTCAGCAAGACTCTGGTCTCTATTCTCTTTCCCTTCTTTGCCTCCTTCCTTCCTCTTCTCCTCTTATTTCATTCTCTCTTCCCTTCTCCTCTCCTCTCATATTTCATTCTCTCTCCTCTCCTCCCCTCCCCTCCTTTCCCTCTCCTCCCCTCCCCTTCTCTCTTATTTCATTCTCTTTGCTCTCCCTTCCCCTCCCTCCCCTCCCCTCCCCTATTCTCTTGGTCCTCACAGTCCTGCTGCCCCCTGACTTCTGCAGTGAGGTGGGGTGGTTTCCACCTTTATTCCACAGGCATATCAGCAGATTAACCTTTATCTTTGCCATGGAGTAAGCAGCATCAGGTATGAAGTCCTACCCAGCCTATGGACAACACTATTTCTTTCCTAACAAGGCCATCGGCTTCTCATCATCTGAAGCTGACCTGTCGTGGCAGGTTCAGATCACCAGCAGGGAGTGTGGGTTGCTGTTTCGTTGCAGCCCTCTGTGGCCGCAAGTGGAGGGGCTTCTGGTCCCCCTCAGCAGTGGGTGATGGAGGGGCTACGGAAGGGAAAGAGATAGACATAAAAAAAAACATAAATGTCCTGACGGTAAGAATAATCAACCAGTGGAATTGCTTCCCTCCAGAACTTGTGGGTGCTCCATCACTGGAGGCTTTTAAGAAGAGCCTGGACTGCTATTTGTCTGAAGTAGGTTCTCCTGTTCAAGCAGAGGGTTGGACTAGAAGACCTCCAAGGTCCCTTCCAACTCTGTCATTCTATTATTGATGCAGTTTGCATGTATGGCCCTTGCAAAAGGGCTTCTTGGTTTGTGCAATAAATTGTGATTTAAAAAAAAAACGAAATGTATTCACATTGCTTCTTTCCAAGAATCAGCTCCTCAGCAAGCGGGAGAAGTAAACGCTGACATTTGCATGTCACCAGGCTCAGCATAATCCTAATGGGATGCAGAGTTCCCCCCCACACACACACAAAAATCGACACTTGGCAGAGTGCTCTCTTCTGTTCTTAAAAGGATGCTTGGCACAAGGCACGTTTTTTAGCCAGGTTGCCAATCGTCCACGACCAGAAAGACTTAAGTGCTGAGAAAGAGTGGAGGCTGAAAGACAGAACCGTTGCAATGAATTGATTTTCAAGAAACAAAGTTATTTCTGGAACGAGAGTCGGCGTCTCCCTTATAACGAAGCGAAGTTGCATGTCGACGTTGCATTGAGATCCACATTCGTTCCACCTTGAGTGAAGTGGGGAATGGCTGAAAGGCAGGCCTAGGTGACGCAGGAGAAAGGCTGGGATTTAGTCTGGGAGAATAAAGTTGGAAGGGAGGCCTTTTAGTCCAACCCCCCGTTCAGGCAGGAGACCCTGTACCATTTCAGACAAATGGTTGTCCAATCTCTTTCTTGAAAACCTCCAGGCATAGAGCACCCACAACTTCGTTCCATTGCTTAATAAACAGAAAAACAGAGTCAGAAGGGACCTTGGAGATCTTCTAGTCCAACCTGCTGCTCAGGCAGGAGACCCTATACCATTTAAGACAAATGATTGTCCAATCTCTTTCTTGAAAACCTCTGGTGTTGGAGCACCCACAACGTCTGGAGGCAAGTCGTTCCGCTGGTTAATTGTTCTTACTGTCAGGAAATTCCTCCTTAGTTCCAAGTTGCTTCTCTTCTTGATTGGGAGACCCAGAGCAGAGATCCACTGTGGCATTAAATATCAGGTGTAGATGTGGAGACTTGCTAATTTTTGCTTGCAAAGGGTTGGAAAAGTCGGATTGAGGTCAGAGATCAACCACTAAATGTAACTATGATGCTTCTCATCAGATACTGGATCCCATAGTTCAGGGCTCCCCAAACCTGGCAACTTTAAGACTTGTGGACTTCAATTAAAATGCTGGCTGGGGAATTCTGGGAGTTGAAGTCCACAAGTCTTAATGTTTTATGTTTGTGTGTGTGTGTGTGTGTGTGTGTGTGTGTGTGTACATATATACATATATATATATATAAAACTTCTTGAGTTCCTCATACCTTATGAAATTGACTGCATATTTCCATCATACATGTACCATAGTATTATGTGCAGTCTGATGCTTTCACATGTTTTGGGTTGCAGTACCCAACATTAGGGACGCGGTGGCTCAGTGGGTTAGGACGCTGAGCTTGTCGATCAGAAGGTCGGCAGTTTGGTGGGTCGAATCCCGAGTGCCGCATAGCAGAGTGAGCGCCTGTTACTCGTCCCAGCTTCTGCCAACCTAGCAGTTCGAAAGCACGTAAAAAGGCAAGTAGAAAAATAGGAACCACTACGGTGGGAAGGTAACAGCATTCCGTGCGCCTTTGGCGTCTAGTCATGCCGGCCACATGACCACGGAGACATTCTTGGACAAGCGCTGGCTCTTCGGCTTTGAAACGGAGATGAGCACCGGCCCCTAGAGTCGGAAACAACTAGCACACATGCGCAGGGGAACCTTTACCTTTACCCAACATTATGTGCATATGTGACAAATGTTGGCCACCAGGTTTCTCAGGGGGGTTTGGACTTTCAGAAGATCCAGGATGGAAACTGGAGCAGAGGGGCCTTGAGGCTGCCTTATGAATTTTACTTTCTGGGTAAAATTTCATTGGGGTTTTGTGCCATTCCTGGGATTAGGAGTACACAGAATGTCAGTGCCATCATTAACACCTGTAGCACCCCTTTCTTTGGTCCATGAGTGGCGTCTTCCATTTCTGGTTCAACTGGCACTCCTTTTACGGATCCCAACCTTATAAGCATAGAATCCTAGGAAAAGAAGGGACCTCGGAGGTCTTCTAGTCCAACCCCCTGCTCAAGACAGAAGACCTTATACTATCCTGGTCAAATGGTTGCCCAGTCTATTGTTGAAAACCTCCAGTGATGTGAACCTTCTGGTTAGCCTTTTTCATCACTTGTTGTTTGGTTAATTTATTTATTTTCCATCCTCCTTTAGCCTTGAAAGGGTCTTGAAGCAGCTGAACAGCCAGCTAGCCAGTGACAGCTGCAGCCCTGAATATTAAAATACAAAACTGCTGATCATTAGGAAGAGGTACCTATTTAAAAAAAAAACCACTTAACTCAGAGCCGGGCAGGCAGATAAAAACCACTTAATAAGAGGATTGTGCGGAGCCATAAAAGATGACCTGTGAGTGTTTTGTAAACAGGAAAGTGCTACCAAAATTGATGATAAAAAGACGTTAAGGGGAGAAATGGCAAATTTGGCAAACAGCAGCCTATTGAATTAAAGGGTTTCTGAAGAGATGCATAATCAGATAATGAAGGTTAATTGCCTGGAGGAACTGGAGAATGTAATGCAGGGGGATCAAAATGCCCGGTTGCCAGATTTTGTTGGAAAAGGAAGAAAACAAGATCAGAGACAGATGCTGAACTGAGAGAAACAGTCCTTGGCTTAGCAGACAGTAACAGCATCAGGCCCTTTGATTGACAGGAAGGAGGGCATTTCAGCAGTGAGATCAGCAGCATATATGATGTGCCGGTTATGACCTTCAAAGCTGTACATGGCTTGGGAACAGGTTAATTGGCAGGTTATATTTTCCCAGTTACATCCATCCAACCCATCAGAACAGGGAACCGGGGATGTTATGGGTCTCCTCTCTTAAGGAGGTCCATCTGGTGGAACCAAGGGCCTTCTCTGAGGGGAAGGGAAATGTTATGAGTCTCCTCTCTTAAGGAGGGACCAAGGGCCTTCTCTGAGGGGAGAAGGGCCTTCTCTGAGGGGAAGGGAAATGTTATGAGTCTCCTCTCTTAAGGAGGGACCAAGGGCCTTCTCTGAGGGGAGAAGGGCCTTCTCTGAGGGGAAGGGAAATGTTATGAGTCTCCTCTCTTAAGGAGGGACCAAGGGCCTTCTCTGAGGGGAGAAGGGCCTTCTCTGAGGGGAAGGGAAATGTTATGAGTCTCCTCTCTTAAGGAGGTCCATCTGGTGGGACCAAGGAGAAGGTCCTTCTCCATGGTGGCTCTCTCCCTGTTATTTGAAGGACTGTCATTTCTCAGTCATCTCTACCAACTCACCAGAACAGGGAACCAGGTGATGTTATCGGTCTCCTCTCTCAAGGAGGTCCATCTGGTGGGACCAAGGAGAAGGGCCTTCTCTGAGGGGAAGGGAGATGTTATGAGTCTCCTCTCTTAAGGAGGTCCATCTGGTGGGACCAAGGAGAAGGTCCTTCTCCATGGTGGCTCTCTCCCTGTTATTTGACCATCATTTCCCAGTCATCTCTACCGACTCACCAGAACAGGGAACCAGGTGATGTTATGAGTTTCCTCTCTTAAGGAGGTCCATCTGGTGGGACCAAGGAGAAGGGCCTTCCCCGTGTGGCTCCCTCCCTGTGGAACATCATCCCCACAGAGATAAGATTGGCCCCCATCTTGACACTCTTTGGAAAGGCCCCGAAGAACTGGCTTTGCCAAAGGGCCTGGTGACCCCAGGGGGACACAGAGGAGTCCATCAAGAGGCTGGTTTGATTGTTATCACCAGAGGAGTGGGAGTTTTGTTTTTTGGGGGGTTGTATTTGGGGTTATATGGTATTTCTGTAAGCTGCTTGGAGTCCCTGAAAGTGAAATGGGCACATTAGTATGTATATAAATATCAATAAATATTTAATAAATAAATTAGAAATGGCATTGAGGGCCCTAGGGAGCTGAATTTTTCTGGATCTCTGCAAAAGTCCCAGGGGATCATTTTGCAAGGATGAAACAGTCACCCGCCCAACCCCTGCCTGAAGGATTTCAGTAAGCCAACAGAAAGATCCACATCACACAACTCCTTCCCTACAGTTTTTACAATTCATTTTTGAAGCAAAAAGAGGAAGAGGTGCATGTTATGCTGATTTTTTTTTAATTTCACGAGAGAGCACTTTTAAAAGTAATTTAAATCCTGAGTTTTCTGCCCTTAAGTTGCTCAAGAGAACAAAAAGGGCCGCCATGCCTTTATTTGTAGCTCTTCCTTTTCTTCCTCCTCTTCCTCTTCTTCTCCTTCTCCTTCTCCTCCCCCTCTCTCTCTCACTCATGGACACACTGCTCAATTCCCGGACACACTGCTCAATTCCTCCAATACGAACGAGGTTTGCTTAGTCAAGTGTAGCTGTCAGACACAAAGAATCAGGATCATAGGTTAAGTTGCAGTTAAGAAGATTTATTGCTCAAGCTTATACATAAGAATCTAGTCAACCGAAGTTGATTTGTTTAGGAAATGTATTTATTTTATTTAAATTCAATACTAAATTGGCACTAGATAATAGTTAACAGTATTCAAGAGGGCTTGGGTGTGGACTGTTTGTGGGAATGTAATGACTCCAGGCTGATGACTTGTTTGACTCCACCTTCCTGTCTCCGCCTGCCTTTCTCCTACATTAGCTGCCCTTTCAGAATTTGCTCTTCCAGCATGACTGCCTTCCCAACCCACTTCCCAGTAAAGCCTACAACCCTGGGATTTCCTGGAGAGTCCAAGCATTAAAGAGCCCCGATCCCAGTGAACTTCCAGGTCCAGACCATGTTCACCCCGTGCTCTCCTTCTTCTCCTTGCACAGAGTTTTACTATTCATCATGGTAGGTAGAACTGGCACCAAAATCTCCTTTGGGGATTTTGGTACCAGAAGGTGTGCAGCTCCCGTCTTTCAACAGGTTGGTCCCTGAAAGAAGCTAAGCTAACAAGGCCCATCTTCCTGATCTCGTCCTCCTGCTTCTAGACAAATGTCACCCTTCCAGCCCATGGAGGTATTCCTTGAGCCATGGTGTCTTTGAGCTGATAAATACCCAGCTTAACACAATGACAGAGTTGGAAGGGACCTGACAGGTCTTCTAGATCAACCCCCTGTTCAACCAGGAGAACCTCCTATGCCATTTCAGACAAATGATGGTCCAAACTCTTCTTAAAAGCCTCCAGTGATGGAGCACCCACAACTTCTAGACTAGAGGCAAGTGGTTCCACTGATTAACTGTCCTCACTGTTAGGAAGTTTCTCTTTAGTTCTAGGTCGCTTCTCTCCTTGATTAGTTTCCATCTGTTGCTTCCTGTCCTGCCTTCGGGTGCTGTGGAGAATCGGTTGCCTTCCTCTTGTTTGTGGCAGCCCCTCAAATATTAAAACACTGCTATCATGTCACCCATATTTACGGGAGTACCTTTTGCCGGCGTTAACTTCCCATCATCCTGTGCGCTCCCACAGAGAGGACCTCCTCAGGGTGCCGTCGGTCAGGGAATGTCGACTGGCGGCCCCCAGGGGGAGAGCATTCTCTCTGGGCGCGCCTGCCCTATGGAATCAGCTTCCAGTTGATCTCCGGATGGCTCCCAACCTTCGCTCTTTTCGCCGTGACCTGAAGACTTGGCTATTTGAGCTTGCCGGCCTGGACTGAGGGACTGGGATTTTAGATTTTAAATTTTAAATTTTACATTTTAGAACGTGTTTTATTGTTTAGGGCAGGGGTCAGCAACCTGAAACAGTGAACGAGCCACTCGGAACCGTTTCCCTCACAAAAGGAAAAACTAGGAGCTGCAAAAAATGTGTGCGCATGCGCATACATGCGCACATGCACAGAACAGGGTTTCACGAAGAGTGGAGCCAAGGCGAGAAATGCACCTACCCTGCATAATTGAATTGATTGGTTGAAATTTTTTAGTTCCACTTTTTTTTTTTGAACTGCACATGGCAGAGGACTGGGAGCCGCAGGAGATGGCTGAAAGAGCCACATGCGGCTCCGGAGCCGCGGGTTGCAGACCTGTGGTTTAGGGCTACTTGGTTTAGTTTATTTTAATTTTTGTATATTATGTGTTGTATATAGTGTTTTAATTGCCCTGTACACCGTCCCAAGTCCTTCGGGAGAGGGGCGGTATATAAATCCAAATAATAAATAAATAAATAAATAGTCCTTCTTTTCATTAAACTAGACAAGAGCCATGGTTAAAATGCAGTACTGCAGGCTACTTTTGCTGATTGCCTGCTGCCAGCAGTTTGGCAGCTCGATTCTGACCCGCTCAAGGTTGACTCAGCCTTCAATCCTTTGGAAGTCAGTAAAATGAGGACCCAGATTGTTGGGGCAAAATGCTGACTGTAAACCGCTTAGAAAGGGGCTGTAAAGCTCTGTGAGGTGGTGTATAAGTCTCAGGGCAATTACAATACCCAATTCCTGCAACTATTCTTTAGTTGTTTTAGCTTCCAGCCCCCTAATCATCTTTGTTGTTCTTCTCTGTACTTTTACTAGAGTGTTAGCATCTGTGTTATATCATAGTGACCAAAACTGGACTCAGGATTCCAAGTGTGGCCTTACTAAGTCATTATCAAGGCAATTTCCTATCAGATATCTCTGTTTCCCCACTGGCTTGGAAGAAAAGCTATCCTGGCTAATGGTTTTCTGCAGTCCAGCACAGATGATCTGCTATCTGCTGGCTTTCCTTGAGTATTAAGTATGTGACAATTTAATTGCAGGCCAGCCCCTGAAGTAGGGGGTGAAAATCAATAGGTGTCAGGCGAGACACTTGTTTTCAGATAAAATCTATTTGTAAATTATAGTCATTTGTCTCTTTGCAGAGTCAAAAGGAGTTAATTGCTTAGTGTTGGGGCTTCAGAAAAGACTCACAGTTCCTTCACCTATAAGGGTTGGTTGTTGTTTTTTCCCTGCCCCAAGCTGTAGTAGCAAAAAAGGGAGCACAGAGACGGCTCCAATTGGTCTCACCTCTGCTACTTTGGCTTGGCTTGGCTTAAAGACAAACCAGTTTGTCTTTAAGGTGGATCATGCAGGGGGGTATCAGTATCTGTCTGTTGAATTCTTTAAAAAAAATCTGAGCAATTGCTGTGAGAGGTCAAGGAAGGCTGGCCAGCTCTCATGACACCTTACTCTTTTTAAGGGCCTGCGAGTGAAACATAGTGAAATGAAGCAGAAGCTGGAAACTTGGAGGCAAGAGTGCCCACCAGGGAGGAAAGATTATGGCAGGGGTCTTCAAACTTGGCAACTTTAAGACTTGTGGACTTCAACTCCCAGAATTCCTCAGCCAGCCGGAATGAGGAATTCTGGGAGTTGAAGTCCACAAGTCTTAAAGTCACCAAGTTTGAAGACCCCTGGTTTATGGAGATTCTCAGTCATCCAAGTCATGGTTGTCCCAAAAGTGCTTTTTCCAAAAGGCAAGTGGACTGGCTTGGGGTTTTGCTTGCTTTTTTTTTCTTTTCTTTGAAAACGTTTCACTTCTCATTCAAAACGCTTCTTCAGTTCTGCCGAAGCTGACTGGTGGGGAATGGAAGGATTCAAAGAATGCAAAGAATATAAATCCTTCCAATCCACTCAGCTACAACTGAAGAAGCTTCTTGGATGAGGAGAGAAATGTTTTCAAAGGAGAAAAAAACACACAACGCAAGAAAGTCCAGTTGCCTTTTGGGAAAAGCACCTTTGGGATCTCCTGGGGTGGGGGTGGGTGGGTGGGTGGGAAACAATTCAGTCAAAAGCTCTGCAGCGCTTAAGCACTGCAAGTGGGCAGGTTGCTCTTTCCCAGTTTGGGCGGCACAAAATGTGAGCCAGAAAGAAATCAGGTCAGCTGCCCAAACTATTGTTGAAGGAAAAGTCTTCATCAGGGTTCAGTCCAAGCTGGGAATGATCAAAATGGCGACTGCTTTAGAAAGAAGGTTGCAGTTTATTGAAGAGGAGAGCCAGACAGGAAGATAGCTCTGGAAGGAAAAAAAAAAGAGAGAAGGCACATGTAGGGAGTGGGTTTTTATACCCTCTTGAGGTTGTTTCCTGTTCCTGTTTGAGGCTTTGTATTTCCTGTGTCATGTATTTTGACCTGAGTCTGGGTGTGCCTTTCTGGTATTCTGATGGTGGTGAGTTAATCCTATTATGTCCCAAAGGTCGTATCCTGCTTCCCTGGGGCTGTGGCTGATGACTCTTAGATTTTTGGTGTTGATTCTAGAGATCTTTCTTCCTAATCCCAGTTTCCTGACTCCAGTATTTCTGACAAGATTATCATCTGCAATTCTGCAGAGCTGGTTTCTGCTTGGGGGAGGGAGACTTGGGGCTATTAAGAGGCATGCTTTTCTGCCTCTTTAAGATCCTTTGAGGAAGTATATTTTTCTGCCCTTTTCACTATTTCCTTATCTGGGGGGGCTGACTTCCCACACTATGTCAGACCAAGGAATGCAAAGTTTCCAGCTGTTTCCAGAGTACTAAAAAGAGCTCTGAATAACAGAGTTGGAAGAAGCCTTGGAGGTCTTCTAGTCCAACCCGCTGCTCAAGCAGGAAACCCTCTAGCACAGGGGTGTCAAACTGCCGGCCCGCAGGCCGGACGCATCACAACAAAACCGCGCCCACCCCATTGCCGGCAATGGGGAAACAGCTCCGATACGTCGCGCGACGTCACATGACGTCGCGAGTTTGACATGCCTGCTCTAGCATATTGGTCAAATGGCTGTCCAGTTTCTTCTTTAAAATCTCCCACAACTTCTGGAGGCTCCACTGGTTATTTCTTCTCATGGTCAGGAAGTTTCTCCTTAGTTCTAGGTTGGTTCGCTGTTTACTAGTTTCTATCTATTGTCTCTTGTTCTGCCTTGTAGAATAGGTCGACCGCTCCCCCTCTTCTTTGTGGCAGCCCCTGAGATATTGGATCACTGCTATCATGTCACCCCTACTCCTTCTCTTCACTAGACTAGATATACCCAGTTCCTGCA
The DNA here is from genome assembly GCF_964194415.1 of Vipera berus. Taxonomy (NCBI): domain Eukaryota; kingdom Metazoa; phylum Chordata; class Lepidosauria; order Squamata; family Viperidae; genus Vipera; species Vipera berus. Next base: position 10,278,832 of record NC_138203.1, read on the forward strand.
ACCATTCTTCGTATGTTTTAGTCCCCAGCCTCTTAATCAACTTTGTTGCTCTTCTCTGCACTCTTTCCAGAGTCTCTTTTTTAAGACTGTAGTGACCGCAACTGGATGCAGTATCCCAAGTGTTTGTCTAGACGTGGTACTAGAACTTCACGTGATCTTGATTCTATCCCTCAGCTAATGTAGCCGAGGGCAGGATGAGGACCTCTCTTAGGCAGGATGTTGGACTAGAAGACCTCCAAGTTCCCCTCCAGCTGTATAATTCTATGATTTTAATGCCTTGGTAGAAGACATTTCAAAATAAGAGCAGCTTGGTTTGACTGTGAATAAAGGTCAATCGCTAACTTGGCTTTGCAGGGAGATTTCAATGCCTTTAAGTTTCTCAGGTAGGGAAAGGAGGAGGGCTGTGGACCCCCACCTCTTGAGTGTTTCAGAGGAGTCAAAAGCTGGGGGGTTTTTTGTGTTGTTGTTTTTTGCATCCTTAAGGGGAGAGAGAATTGGGCTACACATGTGAGAAAGAAGCTTTCTGGGCCAGTTTGTCAAGTAAATTTGAAAAGTGGTGGCACCCTTAATATTTGAGGTGCATGTTTTTGCATGGTAGATAAATGACCGTGTCAAAATCAGTAATTGCTGGTTCCATTTAAAACCCATATCTGTGTTTCATTTTAAGAACCGCTGCAATATTTATCTTCCGTGGGAATTTCTGAGTTTGCACTGAACAGAAATGCAGTTGGAAAGAGAACGCCAAAGTACCTGGTTTTGTTGAGCTTTATTTTCTTGTCATTCCTCTTCACTTTGTTATTAGGCTTATGCTCCAGCCTTTGTAGAGCATTGGAGTCAGCAATTTTCCTGTCTCAAACATTGCCATGTTGATCTGAGAAGGTGTCTGTCCAAAATTACTTCAATAAAGGAAATTGCAAACTGAGTTTGCCAATGAGGAGGAGCTGGGGTAAATCTATTCTCCCCTCCTATCCTTCCAGCTTCTCTGTCTGGCTTAATCCAGGCACATAAGATGTGTCACAGAATGGAAGTACCCCGAAGGAGTCTCAGTTCTTCCAAGCTCTATGGCCTGGCATGCAGGGCGAGGGTTGGTGGTGCCCTCGCCCTCTGGACTGTCTTTACTCAGGGGGCAATTTAATGGAGGTTGCGATGGGTTTGATCCTCCAGGGGCTTCAGCGTAGACTTTTGACAAACGGAATCTTTGTGGGGTAACACTGATTCTTAGAAACTTGTGGCCACTGTGTGATAAACAGTTGCAAGAATTGGGTAACAAAGAGAAGGATTAGGGGGGACATAACAACAGTCTTTCAGTACTTGAGGGGCCTGTCACAGAGAAGAAAAGGTCACCCCACCCTGTTCTCCAAAGCACCTGAAGGCAGGAGAAGAAGCAACAGATGGAAACTGGCCAAGGAGAGAGAGAGAGAGAGGGAGAGAGGGAGAGAGAGAGAGAGAGAGAGAAGCAGCCTAGAACTCAAGAGAAATTTCTCAACAGTGAGAACAAATAACCAGTGGAACGGCTTCCCTCCAGAAGTTGTGGGTGATCCAATACCGGAAGTTTTTAAGAAGAGATTCAACAACCATTTATCTGAAATGCTACACGGTCTCCTGCTTAAGCAAGGGGGTGGGACTAGAAGACCTTCAAGGTCCCTTCCAACTTTGATATTCTGCAACAGAACAGGAGAAGGGTTGGATCCAGCCCAAAGCCATCTGGCCCAGAGGCCTCCAAAGCAAACTCCAAAGCCATCTTCTTCAGCCTGAAGAAAATGAGTAGAAACAAAAATAAAAATAAGACTTATCTCCTAAAACGAATGTAACCTCCTAAAATAATGGTGCCAACGACCCAGTGTTGATTAGTCTGCAACGTGTCTTGACTAAGTGCAATGTGCTTTAGGTGGCTGACTTTAAATAGTGCCAGGAAATTGAATTGGGGGAGAAAAGCTTGGGGGTACAAAGAAGGGACGCAGTGGCTCAGTGGGCTAGGACGCTGAGCTTGTCGATCAGAAGGTCAGCAGTTTGGCAGGTCGAATCCCGAGTGCCGCGTAACAGAGTGAGCGCCTGTTACTCGTCCCAGCTTCTGCCAACCTAGCAGTTCGAAAGCACGTAAAAATGCAAGTAGAAAAATAGGGACCACTATGGTGGGAAGGTAACAGCGTTCCGTGCACCTTTGGTGTCTAGTCATGCCAGCCACATGACCACGGAGATGTCCTCGGACAAGCGCTGGCTCTTCGGCTTTGAAACAGAGATGAGCACCGGCCCCTAGAGTTGGAAACCACTAGCACGCATGTGCGGGGGAACCTTTACCTTTACTTACAAAGGATAGGATCCTGGCAACTGAAAGATCTCCAGGGGCGACCAGCTGCTTTTTTTTTGAGGTGTGAGCAAAGTGAAGACTTTTGAAGTCCAAAAGAGCCTGAGGCCTAACCGTCTTCCAAGCTGGTCTAGGACAACTCATCATGGCTAACTCGCCTCAGCCAATTCGCTGCAGCCAATTCCTGCAGGACAGTTCACCATGGGACAACCCACGGTGGCCAACTCGCCATAGGATAACATGTTGCAGGAAACTGCATTCTAGACCCATTCCTCTCATAATATTATTAGTAATATTATTAATATTATTAATAACAATAGTATAGTTACGTTGAGTTGTTCAGCAGTGAGCTGTCCCACAGTAATTTGGCCACGGCGAGTTTGCCCATTTCTCTTCCAAGCTGCCTCTCCTGATGTGAACCTGTCCAGTTCTTGGCTGGACGGGTTCTTTCTGGATGCCCCTCCCTGGTGCGGTTCCCTGTGGCCTCCACTTCACTCAGCTTGACCCCTGCTCTGCCCAGATTTGCCAAACTGGCAAAACCCATCTCCGCCCCCAAGGCTCCATTTTTGCTTTGCTTGAATGGCTCTGATTTTATTTTTAAGTTTTATAGCCCCCCTTTTTTAAATAGAAATGGCCTTAGACCAGACACTCAGTTCTTCTGTACAGCGGCTGGATGTTTTCCCATCAGATTTCTTAAAAATACTTTTTTCCTCTCAGAGCAGAACTCACACTTACAAATTTTCTCCTGGCTTCCATCTCAGTCCACAGTCCTGATTCATTTAAATCAATGTTTCCTAAACTTGAGACGTTTAAAAGGTATGGACTTCAACTCCCAGAATTCCCCAGCCAACCCTGCTGCCTGGGGAATTCTGGGAGTTGAAGTCCACTGGTCTTAAAGTCCCCAAGTTTAGGAAACATTGATTTAAAAGATGCACCTGGAAAAATATTTTTGCATCCCTTCTTCTGTCTTGCAAACCCCAAACTCTCCCTTCCTTCCTTCCTTCCTTCCTTCCTTCCTTCCTTCCTTCCTTCCTTCCTTCCTTCCTTTCTTCCTTCCTTCCTTCCTTCCTTCCTTCCTTCCTTCCTTCCTTCCTTCCTTCCTTTCCTTCTTTCTTTCTTTCTTTCTTTCTTTCTTTTTTGTTAGTTTGACCACGATTTTCAGATGTTGGAGAAAACCACCTTTTCTTTTATTCCCTTTTTTAAATGATTGCTTGTTTACCCCGCTGTTAATCTCTTAGCTAGGATAGGGTATTGCTTTCCTTTGACTCAAACAATTCATAGAATTGTAGAAGTCCTTAAATAATAATAATAATAATAATAATAATAATAATAATAATAATAATAATAATAATAATAATAATAATAATAATAATGAGAAGAAGAAGAAGAAGAAGAAGAAGAAGAAGAAGAAGAAGAAGAAGAAGAAGAAGAAGAAGAAGAAGAAGAAGAAGAAGAAGAAGAAGAAGAAGAAGAAGAAGAAGAAGAAGTTGGAAGGGACCTTGGAGGTCATCTAGTCCAACCCCCTGCTCAGGCAGGAAACCCTATACCATTTCAGGCAAATGGCTGTCCAGTCTCTTCTTTAAAACTTCCAGTGTTGGAGCATTCACCACCTCTGGAGGCAGGTTGTTCCACTGGTTAATTGTTCTAACTGTCAGGAAGTTTCTCCTTAGTTCTAGGTTGCTTCTCTCCTTGACTAGTTTCCATTCGTTGCTTCTTGTCCTGCCTTCAGGTGCTTTGGAGAATAGCTTGACTCCCTCTTCTTTGGGGCAGCCCCTGAGATATTGGAACGCTGCTATCATGTCACCCCTCACCCTTCTCTTCGTTAAACTACACATACCCAATTCCAGCAACCGTTCCCTATATGTTTTAGCCTCCAGCCCCCCAATCATTTTTGTTGCTCTTCTCTGTACCCTTTCTAGATTTGAATATATCGCCAAGCAACCCAGAGAAATTTGATTGTCTTGCTTTTCCCTTTCAACTTCCTTTTCAAACTGGTTCTCACTTTTGAGAAGTTTCTCTTTCTGAAGAGTTTTATTTGCTGGCATCCTTAGGGTCTTCCTAACTCAAATAGCTTGGTCACCGTTTTAAATCTGTTTAAACCAACGTCAGCTAGGACTGAATCCAAGGTTATTCTGTGTAGGGACCAAATGTTTTACGGCAATTTTCCAAGATAACTAGAAATATTAACCTTGTTATGTTATGAATACAGATTAATTCTGGCTGGGTGAAGGGAATTGTTAACTTGATTTAAAGGACCTATTGTCTTGTAGTAGACCTAACAAACAAGAAGAGAAATCTCTTGTTGTATTTATCAATTGGCAGGGCTGTCCAAATTCAAGTATTTATAATTTCAGAGGAATCTTTTCATAATAGACTTTGGTAGAAAAAAAAATGTAAAATGGTATTGATTTTAGCATGTAATTTATGCAAGTGACTAGATTCTCACTGAAGGCGATCAATATTGGTTATGAATGGGTATGTGTGTGTGTGTGTGTATGTATGTATTGGGTATATATATATATATATATATATATATATATATATATATATATATAAAGGGACGCGGTGGCTCAGTGGGTTAGGACGCTGAGCTTGTCGATCAGAAGGTCGGCAGTTTGGCGGGTCGAATCCCGAGTGCCGCGTAGCAGAGTGAGCGCCTGTTACTCGTCCCAGCTTCTGCCAACCTAGCAGTTCGAAAGCACGTAAAAAATGCAAGTAGAAAAATAGGGACCACTCTGGTGGGAAGGTAACAGCGTTCCGTGCGCCTTTGGCATCTAGTCATGCCAGCCACATGACCACGGAGATGTCCTCGGACAAGCGCTGGCTCTTCGGCTTTGAAACGGAGATGAGCACCGGCCCCTAGAGTCGGAAACGACTAGCACACATGTGCGGGGGAACCTTTACCATATATATATATATATATATATATATATATATATATATATATATATATATATATATATATATATATATATATATATACCGGTATATATATATATATATATATATATATATATATATATATATTGGACATTCGGGTTTTTTAGTTTTACGCGGGGGAAAACCCGAATGACCAAAGATCCACATACAAACACCCGCAAAAACCTCAGAAAACATATATATATATATATACACCTTGGAGGCCTTCTAGTCCAACCCACCCACCCCCCGCCCAAGCAGGAGACTCTATACCATTTCAGACAAATGGCTGTGCAGTCTCTTCTTAAAAACTTCTGGTGTTGGAGCATTCACAACTTCTGGAGGCAGGTTGTTCCACTGGTTAATTGTTCTACCTGTCAGGAAGTTTCTCCTTAGTTCTAGGTTGCTTCTCTCCTTGACTAGTTTCCATCCGTTGCTTCTTGTCCTGCCTTCAGGCACTTTGGAGAATAGCTTGACTCCCTCTTCTTTGGGGCAACCCCTGAAATATTGGAGCACTGCTCTCATGTCACCCCTTCATCCTTCTCTTCATTAAACTAGACATGCCCAATTCCAGCACCCGTTCCTTATATGTTTTAGCCTCCAGTCCTCTAATCATCTTTGTTGCTCTTCTTTGTGCTCCTTCTAGAGTCTCAACATCTTTTGCAGATGTTTCATTACCGAAATTAGCACTAATACTGTTACCTACATTGGGTCATGGAACATCTGCCAGAAAACTCTCGAGCGCAGAGAGCATCAGGGCTGTATCATTTCCAGAAGAAACAAAAAGAGAGATGAGATGGAAGATTGCTCATGACAAGACCATTAGGAGGGAAGGACCTGTAATTCAATGTCCAAATAAATAGCCTGTGTACCAAATACAGGTAGTCCTTGACTTACAGACATTCAATTAGCAACTGAAGTTACAATGGTACTGAAACACTCACACAACCATCGCAGCTTCCCTAAGGGTCACTTGATCAAAATTTGAACGCTTGGAAACTGGCGTGTACTTAAGAAGGTTGCTATTTCCCAGGGGTGGGGTCATATAATCCCCCTTTTGCGACCTTCTGACCAGCCTCGTTTCACCTGACAACCGTGTTCCTAACTTAACAACCGCAGTGATTCACTTCATCCCTGTGGCAAGTAAAATGGGGCAAAACTCACTTAAGAAATGTCTCGCTTAGCAACAGAAATGTTGGGTTCAATTGTGGTCGTATGTCGAGGATAGCAGTGTTCCAATATTTCAGGGGTTGCCCCAAAGAGGTGGGGATCAACCTCTTTTCCAAAGCACCAGAAGGCAGGACAAGAAGCAACGGATGGAAACTCATCAAGGAAGGAAGCAACCTGGAATTTAAGGAGAAACTTCCTAACAGTGAGGACAATTAACCAATGGAACTGCTTGCCTCCAGAAGTTGTGGGTGCTCCATCACTGGAGGTTTTTAAAGAAGAGACTGGACATCCATTTGCCTGAAATGGTATAGGGTTTCCTGCCTGAGCAGGGGGTTGGACTAGAAGACCTCCAAGGTCCCTTCCAACTCTGTTATTCGGTTACTCTGACTAGTCCTCTCTTTAGAAAAACTCTGATGCTCCTAGGCTTAAGAAAACCCATTGAAGAAGGTGCAGCTAAACCAGCTCTGCGATGTCAGGCGGATTTTCGGCCTCCGTTGCCCTTCTCCAGAGCTCACTTTTTTTAAAACTTTAACTCAGAGTCCTTAATCGCATCAGAAGAGACCCCGGGGAGAAAGACAGCTGCAGAGCCTCACCATCTGTCAAAGATGGGAATCGGGACTTGTGTGATTCATCTGGGAAGTTCAGCAGACGTTTCAAATAGGAGGCCTCTGCAGGCTTCCTAGAATTGAATCTCAAAATTGAAGATCAGGAGGGACGAGGAGCAATATCTAGGTCGACCCCGCGCAGTGCTGAGGGAACCAGTCAAAGCATCCTGTGAAGATGGCTCTCTCTCTCTCTCTCTCTCTCTCTCTCTCTCTCTCTCTCTCTCTCTCTCTCTCTCTCTCTCTCTCTCTCTCTCTCTCTCTCTCTCTCTCTCTCTCTCTCTCTCTCTCTCTCCCTCCCTCCCTCCCTCCTTTGGAAATTTCAGAGAAGGAGAGCCCACTCTTCTCTCTGCAGGCAAAGCGTTCAACTGATCTACAGATCCCACTGACAGGATAATACAGGATCAGTCCCTGGATTCTAGAATCTAAGACGTTTGAAGGTCGGGACATACATAATATGTTGCTGTGTTAGGAGGAGGATATGTCAGAAGGGACCTTGGAGGTCTTCTAGTCCAACCCTCTACCCGGACCTTTGGTCTATGGATCTACCTACCTATCTAGCGACTTATGACCATTTTTCACACTTGCGACCGTTGCAGCATCCCCATGGTCACCTGATCCAAATTCAGAGGCTTGGCAACTGACTGGAATTTATGACGGTCGTAGTGTCCCGGGGTCACGTGATCCCCTTTTGCGACCTTCTGACCAGCAAAGTCCATGGAGAAGCCGGATTCACATAAGAACTAATTTAACAACTGCAGCGATTCACTTAACAACCGTGGCAAGAATTGCGGCAAAACTCACTTAACAAATCTCTCACTTAGCAACATAAGTTCCCTACTTAATTGTGGTCGTAAATTGAGGACTGCCTGTACTTAGGGCCTGGACCACCCTAGGGGTTCCTGAGAAGTGTCCGCACAGCTGCATTCTCCAGCTGCCGAATAGTCTTCTAGGGCAGCTCCATGAAAAGCGCAGTTTTTCACTACAGTTGGGTGTCTTCTCCCGTCACTCAAAAGCTTGGAAGATGGTCAATTCCTCAGGCTTTCCAGAGTCTCATTCTCAACCCTTGTGGGTCTTTGTGTGAATTCCCCAAAATTACTTCCATTGTTAACATGAAGAGACAGCCTCCATCAATTGGAGCACGCCCAGCGGATTCCAAAAACGACTCATTACAAGGACACACTCCAGTAATAAATATTCAGGAAGTTTGATAGATCAACTTAATCCTGATAATTCAAAACATACCAGTTAAAAGTCCCAAATGTGGTGGGATGTTATTTCTAGGCATAAACAATATTTCTGCCTCTTAACAGTACCCTCAAGCCCCATTTCGCCTTGCAATAAGGCAGCCCTACAACTCCTCACCCCACAGAATCTTCTCTTGTATTTTACCGCAATTCTGAAAAATAGCTGCAGCTCATTATAAGTCTGCTTGCATTTTTGTGAGGTTTCCCTTTCCTATAATCACTAATTTTTACTTCTGTACGGCTCCAGATAATTTATTTTTCTTCTTCTGCATTGTTCTCCACTTTAGCATTTCATGGCAAGTGTGTTGTTTGGAGAGAAGCGAGTTAGCAATTTCTCCTTTCGCCTGCCTAGCCATTTCCAGGAAAGGCCCCTCATAACTATTCTGTTTAAATTCATGTCAGCAGTTGCTCAAAAATTGCAGGCAGCAGGGCACCCGGTTCAGCCTCCTTTCCCCTTTGCGGCCTGAACGCGGCAACCTCGCTTTTGAAAAAGGAAAGCAGAAAGATCAAATATTCAGACAGAGGGTTTTTATCAAAAAAAGGAGGAAATAAGTAACTGGCAACATATGTGCAGACCCCAGTAGCCCAGCCTCCGAGAGCGCTTGCTGCAGACATCAAACAACTGAAACACACTGTACAGTTGTGTACGGTTGTCCCTTCGGGCTGCTGGTAAAGTCACGTCTCGGCCTCCTCCGTTGACTTTGCAAAGGTCTCCTCAAATGGATCCATTCTGCCGGGTTTCCCCCCTTTGAAATGGCGCCAGTGTGGAACATGATGACATTGCGAGCCACCAGATATGGACAACCACACACAACACCAGGGTTTGAGAGCAGGCAACAGAATTTCATTTTTAATGTGTGCCAGTGTGCCCACAATAAAAAAAAGACAATGAAGGTTATCTATCTTGTCTTCCTAAGCCAGAGTTTAATTTTTGAACCGGTTGTATGACAGTCCAGACATCATTTGATGTGTGAGCCCCATTGCAGAACAGTCAGAATAACAGAATAACGGAGTTAGAAGGGACCTTGGAGGTCTTCTAGTCCAACCCTACACCATTCTGGACAATTGGCTGTCCAGTCTCTTCTTTGAAGACCTCCAGTAATGAAGCAGCCACAACTTTTGGAGGCAAGCAACAGTGATTAACAGAAAGGCACAGTTGTTAGAATACAGTATTGAAGGCTACTTCTGCTAAGTGCCAGCTGCCAGCAGTTTGGCAGTTCAGATGCCAGTGCCTCAAGGTTGACTCAGCCTTCCGTCCTTCCACGGTCAGTAAAATGAGGACCCAGATAGTTGGGGGCAATATGCTGACTCTGTAAACCGCTTAGAGAGGGCTGCAAAGCACTGTGAAGCAATATATGTGCCATTGCTGTTGTTAGCTGCGAAGTCGTGTCTGACCCATCGTGACCCCATGGACAACGTTCCTCCAGGTCTTCCTGTCCTCTACCATCTTCTGGAGTCCATTTAAGCTCACGCCTCCTGCTTCAGGGACTCCATCCAGCCACCTCGTTCTCTGTCGTCCCTTTCTTCTCTTGCCCTCAACCTTTCCCAGCATTAGGCTCTTCTCCAGTGAGTCCTTCATTCTCATTAGGTGGCCAAAGTATTTGAGTTTTAGCATCAGGATCTGGCCTTCTAAAGAGCAGTCAGGGTGGATCTCCTCTAGGACTGACCGGTTTGATCGCCTTGCAGTCCAAGGGACTCGCAGGAGTCTTCTCCAGCACCATAGTTCAAAGGTCTCAATTCTTTGGCCCTCAGCCTTTTTTATGGTCCAGCTTTCACTGCCATACTAATGCTATTGCCATTGCTAATGCTATTCTATTCCCGCTCTCTGCTCGAGCAGGAAATCCTGTACCATTTCAGACAAGTGGCTGTCCACTCTCTTCTTAAAAGCCTCCAGCGATGGAGCCCCCACAACTTCTGGATGAATATCCTTCCCCTGGTTTACGGTTCTCACTGTCAGGAAATTGGCTGAGGAATTGTGGGAGTCGAAGTCCACAGGTCTTAAAGTTGCCGAGACTGGAGACCCCGTTGTGGAACATAAAAGGAAGTAAAGGGGTGGGGGTGGGGGTGGGAAACACTTTCAGATTTGCAAGCTTCTGTTGCTGTCAACTTACAATAAAGTTAGCGCTAGTCCTCATGGTTTGGGCTTCTCGTCTGGACTCCTTGCAGGTTCTTTTCTGCAACTCCTGGACGCCTGTTCTCTCCTCTGGTTGTGCTTCTCTCCAAATTCCCTTCTCCTTTCCACGAGGAGACCCAGGAAGAATTCAGAGCCAAGAAAGAAGGTCCCCCCTTGGGAATTTCTGCTGCCCCCCCCCCCCGGCAATCCGGCCAGCCCCTTGTAAGGAATCGTCTGACCTCAAGACGGCCTGTTGAGCGCCAGGCACTAACCAGCTTCTTCTCTGTAATTCTGTAAGCTCTGACCTAGCCAGTCCCTAATGGGGGAGGGAGAAGGAGGTGGGGGAAATGGGAGGGTTGCAAATAAGCCACAGAAGTGGTCTAATCCAATCTGGGGTTCAGGCCATGTTGTAAAATCGATCAAAAGGCTTGTTGTATGATTCTATTGTCCCTGCCTGGGGGGGAAGTGGGCCAGGGGTGGGTGGGTGGGGGATTAGACTGTGAATTTTTAAGTGTAGGTTTTTAATGCTGTACACCGGCCAGAGGCATTTTGTGTGAGTTGGGCAGCTGTATAAATTTGCTTAGCAGTTAATTAAGGAAGGAACGAAACATCCACACTTGCAGGGCCCCTTCTCTTGGGGGGGGGGGGAGGGAGGGTAGTCCTCAACTTACGACCACAATGAGGACCAGAATTTCCATTGTTAAGCGAAGAGGTTGTTAAGCGACACCAGATTTTACAACCTTTTTGCGATGGATAATAATAACAACAACAACAACAACTTTATTGTGTCATGCATCAAAATGAAATCACTGCAGTTGTTAAGTGAACCCATTTTCACCACTGACGTTGCTTGTCGGAAGGTCACAAACGGAGATCACGTGACTCCAGGAGGCTGCAAACTTTGTCAGTACATGCAGTTGCCAAGCGTCTGAATTTTGATCACGGGCTGTGATGCTGCTGCGACAGTTGTTAAGTGTGTGAGCCAGCCGTAAATCACTTTTTTGAGTGCTGTTGTGACTTCAAGCAAAACAAATGGTTTAAATTTGATTGCCCGTATCATGTTGTGTGAATAATGATGATGATGGTGATATTTGGAAGGGACCTTGGAGGTCTTCTAGTCCAGGGCTTTTCAACCTTTTCACCCATTGTACCACTTTTAGGATATGGCAACATCCGAGTACCACCAGTCGCCTAGCAAGGTGTCAAAAACTTGATGACCAAAAAAAAAAAGGGAAAAAAGTGATGAAGTACAGGTAGTCCTCGACTTACAACTGTTCACTTAGTGACTGTTCGAAGTTACAATGGCACTGAAAAAAGTGCCCCCGCAAGCCACAGCCGAGCAAGACACCTGCCTGCCCGCCCAGCGGCGCTCTTCCTCCTGTCTGAGGTTTTCATTGTTGTGAGCATTTCTGTGGAGGATTGGCAGCGGGGGTGGGGTAGGGGGGTGTTTGGTTTTTATTCCCGCCGTCTGCTGGGTGGTTGCAGCAAGTTTTGGTCACTACACATGACCCTGGGATACTGTAACCGTCATAAATATGAATCAGTTGCCAAGCATCTGAATGTAAATCACAAGACCCTGGAGATGATGCAACATTCCAGCTGATCAGCGCTTCTTCTGGGCTCAGCAAAAGCGCCAGGATCAGCGCCGAGCTCCAGCTGAAGCCTGGTGCTGATCTTGGTCCTTCCGCTGAGCCCTGACAGCCCTGCAGCTCCAGCCATCTCTCGCTCAGGCTTGTGCGGTGCTGCCACCGGTTCAGCTCATTCCCCTCCCCCGCTACCACTTTTCTAGGATGGTCGCATACCACCTGCCAGGTGCCAATGTACCACAGGTGGTACCCGTGCCACTGGTTAAAAAGCCCTGACTAGTCCAATCCCCTGCTCAGGCAGGAAACCCTATACCATTTCAGACAAATGGCTGTCCAGTCTCTTCTTAAAAACTTCCAGTGTTGGAGCATTCACAGCTTCTGGAGGCAGGTTGTTCCACTGGTTAGTTGTTCTAACTGCCAGGAAGTTTATCCTTAGTTCTAGGTTGCTTCTCTCCTTGATTAGTTTCCATCCTTTGCTTCCTGTCCTGCCTTCAGGCCCTTTGGAGAATAGCTTGACTCCCTGTTCTTTGGGGCAGCCCCTGAGATACTGGAAGGCTGCTATTATGTCACCCTTCGTCCTTCTTTTCATTAAACTAGACGTGCCCAATTCCAGCATCCGTTCCTTGTGTGTTTTAGCCTCCAGTCCCCTGATAATCTTTGTTGCTCTGAATGCAACTGTTGGGTCTGTGACTAATTTGATGAACTGAGTTATGTAAACCCAGCCTGGACTCATCCTGGGAATTCATTCCAGGTGCTGAATTTAGTCATGCCAACCCAAAAGGAGACTTCTCTGGGTTACTCCAGAGATGGCAGAAATGAGTAGGGAGCAAAGGATGGGGAGAAGACCCCAAAAGGCACTAAACTTTACACCACAGCTGTCAAAAATACAGGGAGTCCTCAGCTTTTGACCACAATGGAGTCCCAAATTTCTGTCGTTAAGTGAAACATTTGTTAAGTGAGTTGTCCCATTTTACGACCTTTCTTGCCACGGTTGCTAAGTGAATCACTGCAGCGGATCAGTTAGTAACATGGTTGTTAAGTGAATCAGGCTTCCTCCATTCTGACTTTGCTTGCCAAAAGGTCTCAAGAACTGATTTCCCCCTTGACCTTGGGACACAGCAACGATCATAAGTATGAACCGGTTGCCAAGCATCTGGATTTTGATCACTTGACCCCGGGAATGCTGCCAAGGTCGAAAGTGTGAAAAATGGTCACAAGTCCCTTTTTTTTTTTGACTGCCGTTAAAACTCACTAAAGGAACTGTTGTAAGTCAAGGACTACTGGTGCCATCTCCCTCTCAGCCTTGCTCACCTGGCACCTTAAAATGGACATTTCAGGTGGCCTGCTGGATTTGTATTGATGGCCAAAGCTGGCCCTAGGTTCTGCCTCAGCTTACCTTTTCCAATAAGCAACCCGAGTCGGACGATCATTTAAAAGCCATTTATTACTTTTGGTAAAATGGGGGTCCCTCTGTGAAAAGCGGGAGCCTGGAGAAATGGCTTACGTTTACTTTGATAGTTTGTGCAAGAAACAGCTTCCAAGCACAAGTGGGTTGGTTTAGAAATAGCCATCTGTGCAGTCTCGTCACAAGAGTTACCGCATCCCATAATACGTAGAGGAGAGCCGTAGCAAAGAGCATCGTATTCTGAGTAAAAGTAAAAGGAACATTTTGCAAAGGAAAAAAAAACCACCAGAATGGGTAAGACACGTTCTCGGCGCTTCCCAAAGTTGGGCTTGGATATTTTCTTTTGTTCATGGAGGCTTAAGAACAGCTAGGGGTGTCAAACTCAATTTCATTGAGGGCCGCATCAGCATTGCGGTTGCCCTCAAGGGGCTGGGTGGGTATGGCCAGGGTGGGCGTGGCCTACTGGGTGGGCGTGGCTAGAGTGCGTATGGCCTACTGGGTGGGCGTGGCCAGCTCTACATCGTTCGCATCAAGGGTGCCTATGGGGGCCTGGGCAGGAGTGGGACAGATCTGAGGGTCTCTGGCAGGAGGAGGGTCTCTGGGCCAGGGCCAAGGCAGTGGGGTCCGTTCCCTCACTGTTTCCAGGATGACTTCGCGGGCCGCATGAAACCACTTCGCGGGCCGGATCCGGCCCCCGGGCCTTGTGTTTGACATGTCTGGGGAAAAAAAAAAAGTGTTATCTACAAAGTTGTCCTACCAGCCCTCTTTTCTGTAAGGGTTTAGAGTTTTCCCAAATGTTACAGCTTGTGGGAAATTGTTAGCCATACATTTCAAAAGGGCAAATCTAAAATACCAGCAAAACCCATGTTTGTTAAGCTAGTACAGTAGAACTACAAAAACAAAAATCTTTCAAGTACTACAAAGTCCATCCTGTGTGGCCCTCACTATTTAGAACAAAGGTTTTAAGGAAAAAAAAACAAAAAAAACCCCTTTGTCTTGGGGCCCTGTGGGTTAGATTAAAGGAAAAAATGTTCCCGTAGCCGTTTTGATGCCAGGATCAATTTCGGCACAAATTCTGCTCGCCGCAGAGGCTGCAACAGTCCAAGAAGCCGGACTGTGTGGCTAAATCTGGGAGAGTTGGCCTCAGAGAGAGTTGTTTGACCTGACATTCAAAGCCAACAATCAGCAAGGCTTGTTTGTAAACTCAGCGACCGTCCAACTTTGGAACTTAGGAAATGTCTATTGGGATTTTTGCCACATCCCAAATTTGCAGTGTACCGTGTGATGTGTTTCTCATCCAGTTCTTAAGAAATTCACGAGAAATTGTTTCTTTTTTCTCCCCCCCCCCCCACTCTCTCTCTCTGCTTCTGGAGGTGTAGCTCTCCCATTTTCAGTACAAGGAACCTGCCAAAAGTTTCACAATGCATAATTAAATTTGAAACCATGTCTTTATTAAAGAGGAGAGCTATGCGCAAAGTATAGCTCTCTAAAATTAATCAAGGACAACTGTGAAGTTGTTTTCCTTTCACGCCTGCAAGAAGAAAGTAGGAGATGGAAGCATGTTGGCTATTCAAAAGAGGAGAAAAAAGCAAACTGTGATTGGCTGCAGGGCCGAAAGCCAGTTCCTTGTACAGGCACAATCCAGACGTGATGTCCCTTTGCCTTCAATGGCTAACAGAATAAGAGAGCTGGAAGGGACCTCGGAGGTCTTCTAGTCCAACACTCTGCTCAAGCAGGAGATCCTATGCCAGGAGTGTCCAACCTTGAGAACTTTAAGACTTGTGAACCAACTCCCAGAATCCCTGGCTGCCTGGATTCTCAGAGTTGAAGTCCATAAATCTGAAGGTTTTCAGGGTTGGACACCCCTGCCTTACTCCATTCTAGACAAGTGGTTGTCCAATCTCTTCTTAAAAACTTCCAGTGTTGGAGCATTCACAACTTCTGGAGGCAAGCGGTTCCACTGGTTCATTGTTCTCACTCTCAGGAAATTTCTCCTTAGTTCTAGGTTGCTTCTCTCCTTGATTGGTTTCCATCCGTTGTCCTCTTGTCCATCCATTCTTTCTTGTCCAAGGCATTGTCCTGTTAGGTGGCATCACCAGAAGCATCTTCCCAAATGCACCCAGATAGCAGGCTGTTTCTTCTAGCACCACCCAGTAGAAACAGCCAGGCTGTTCTCCAGAGCACCTGAGAGCAGGACAAGAAGCAATGGATGGAAACTAGTCAAGGAGAGAAGCAACCTAGAACTAAGGAGAAACTTCCTGACAGTTAGAACAATTAACCAGTGGAACAGCCTGCCTCCAGAATTGGTGAATGCTCCAACACTGGAAGTTTTTAAGAAGAGACTGGACAGCCATTTGCCTGAAATGGTATAGGGTTTCCTGCCTTAGCAGGGGGTTGGACTAGATGACCTCCAAGGTCCCTTCCAACTTCTTCTTCTTCTTCTTCTTCTTCTTCTTCTTCTTCTTCTTCTTCTTCTTCTTCTTCTTCTTCTTCTTCTTCTTCTTCTTCTTCTTCTTCTTCTTATTATTATTATTATTATTATTATTATTATTATTATTATTATTATTATTATTATTATTATTATTATTATTATTATTATTATTAAATTTAGCAGCCTCTGATCTGTCCTTCTCAGTGTCCATCACTGAGAAGTGTTTATTTACTTATTTATCTATTTGTATTTGAAGTCCACCCATCGTCCAGGTGCCACATTTGAGAATCACTAAAACTGCTTGAGCAGGGGGTTGGACTAGCAGACCTCCGAGGTCCCTTCCAACTCTCTGTTAATTAATCGGTGGATCAGTTAGCCTCCAGAGGTTGTGGATGCTCCATCACTGGAGGTTTTTAAGAAGAGATTGGACACTCATTTGTCCAGAGTGGTATAGGGTCTCCTGCTTGAGCAGGGGGTTGGACTAGAAGACCTCCGAGGTCCCTTCCGACTCTGTGATTCTGTTATTTTGTTACGGAATAATAGTCGCTAAAGTGGACACGGGGATTCAGTGGAGCATGGATTAGAGCCAGCGGGGGGCAAAAAAGTCAAGATGACTACTAGGGTGGGCAGAAAACCTTGAATATTAAGCCCGCTGAATAGTTTGTGGTGCACCCAGCAAACTAAATCTGACAGAATGAACACGAGCGAGAATTGATTGAGCTTTGCACATTATGTGCAATCCCATGCCCTTTAAGCAACCCATTGCAACAGGTTGTGCAAACACAATTACTTAGTATGAAATGGGAGGTTAAGGGGGGGGAGGGAGCAGAGCGCAAAGGCAAGTCTGAAGCCAGTGCCATTTGTTAACTCGTGGGCTCTTGGGTGCAGGAAGGAAGACACAAGGCTGAGTACAAGATAACTCATTCTTTATTCTTGCTAGAACTGTACTGAAACTTGGGCTACAACCAGCCACAATATATAGTCTAGCCCCTAGGCGGCAGCCAATAGGTTTGAACCCACTCTTGCCACCTGGGGCTAGCCAATTACAGGACCGGAGACAGCTAGTCTAGGTTACTGGGGAGCTGTTAGCCGCTCCAGCAACACACGTGGTGTAACACCAAAAGCCCAGTACATAGCACCATTCATTCTCACTCTTTCTGGGAAAGGGTGGAGGAAGTGGAGAGGTTATTTCTCTCATAAAGAAAGGAATTGTCGGGTATCTGCAGGGAGCTCCTGCCAAGCCCCATGTTTCGATTACAGGTAGTCCTCGACTTATGACCACAGTCGAGGTGGAAGTTTGTGTTGCTAAGCGAGGCAGTTGTAAAGTGAGTTTTGTCCCATTAGACGACCTTTTTTGCCACAAATGTTAAGTGAATCACTGCAGCTGTTATGTTAGTGACGTGGTTGTTAAGTGAATCTGGCTTCCCCCTTGACTTTGCTTGACAGAAGGTCGCAAAAGGGGATCACGTGACCCTGGGAGACCGCAGCCATCATAAATACGAGTCAGTTGTCCAGTGTCCGAGTTTTGACCACGGAGATGCTGCGAAGGTCGTTAAGTGCAGAAAAACGATCCCAAGCCACCTTTTTCCAGTGCTGTTGTAAGTCTGAAGGGTCCCTAAACAAACGGTTGTAAGTCGAGGATTACCAGAGTGCTTCTCCAAAGAGGTTGAGCCACAGAAGGAGCTGCCGAGAACCTTGGTGGCATCTGACCTTCTGCAAGTCAGCATCTGTCTCTCTCCGCCAGGAAGAGCTAACCGAGGATTGGGCCAGTCCTGAAGAGGTCCAGGGGTTAGGGTTGACCTGCTCACTTGCCCGGGCAGTGGCTGGCAGGCCAGGTAGCAAGCAGGTTTTATTTTTCCTTGGCCCAGTGGGAGGTTTGATAAAAGTTCTTCTGTCTTTTAAAAATAAAAATAAAAAAATTTCTGGGACTCTGAAGCTCTATTTTTCCTAAGGCCTCTTGAGATTGATGGGGTGTTGCATGTAGATCGCTTGGGTCAAGTTAGCCCTTGTCAGAGGTCTGGGAGCATGGAAAGTGCCCTTGTGCCCAGCCGGCCACACACACACACACACACACACACACACACACACACACACACACACAGAGCAAAGTTTGCAGTCCAGCCTTCCAGGAGGGCACCAGAGTTGGGAAAGTAGACGGGACTTTGAAGGTCAAATGCCACCCTCCCCGTGTTGTTTGTTAGTTTGTTCAGCTATTAAATTGGAAAAGCCACCCGATTCTGTTGTGAGGTTTTACAACACTCTGTTGCTCAGGGCCTCCACTCCATTTAAAAAAAAAAAAATCCGGCCAACTATCAAAGAAGCCCTTTTGTCTGTCATGCCAACAACCCTTTGCAAGCCAACCCCATCCTGTTGCCTCGTCCTCGGAGACGAAGCCAGTTCAGAGTCTGCCAAACTCTGCCAGATGTGAAATCGTAACAGCAAGGAACCCCTGGCTCTCCTTTGGTTTCTTTCTCAACTTTTTCATCTTAAAAGGTGACTGTGCAGCCCTCTTCTTTTGCCAAGAGATGCTTTTGGGCGTCTCCACGTGAAGATAGCGGCAGGGTGATCATCACACTGGTAGAATACGAGCCATAATCCAGCTAGTGGTGGAAAGTTCGACCAACACATCAGCTGCAGCCATCAAAACCCCTTGAAAATATTTAAGTGAGGTCTAAGGGAGAAAGGAAAGGAAAGGAAAGGAAAGGAAAGGAAAGGAAAGGAAAGGAAAGGAAAGGAAAGGAAAGGAAAGGAAAGGAAAGGAAAGGAAAGGAAAGGAAAGGAAAGGAAAGGAAAGGAAAGGAAAGGAAAGGAAAGGGGGAGGAGAAGGAAGGAAGGTGGAGGAAAAGAGGAAGAGGGCAAGGAAGGAAGGAGAGAGAAAGAAGGAAAGTAGAGAGAGAGAAGAAAAGAAAGAAAGAAAAAGAAAGAAAGAAAGAAAGAAAGAAAGAAAGAAAGGAAGGAAGGAAGGAAGGAAGGAAGGAAGGAAGGAAGGAAGGAAGAAAGAAAGAAAGAAAGAAAGAAAGAAAGAAAGAAAGAAAGAAAGAAAGAAAGAAAGAAAGAAAGAAAGAAAGAAAGAAAGAAAGAAAGAAAGAAAGAAAGAAAGAAAGAAAGACTTCCCAGACATGGCCTCTCAAGATCCTGACCTTGATAAGGCTCCTTCAGAAACCAGAACTTTTAGGGCTCCCAAACTCTCCTGGTTTGTTTTTTTGGAAACAGGCGCTTTTCCCAAACAAAGGCCCAATTAGCAGATTGCAAAACAAGCGGTTTCTTTGCTCCTGCAGTGTTTGTGTTTGAGGAACAGGCGCCAAATTCTTTGCAGAGCTTCCCAGCCATGAGTGACTGCCGGGTCACTGCCCTCGACAGCCACTCAGCCTGGCTTCCCTGCTCTCCTCCCTGTTCAAGTGCAATCCCACCAGGCGAGTTGTGCAGATTTATTATGGCTGTTTTTTGATTGAGTTGTGTAGCTTTGCTGCTGCCATAGAAAAAAAGCCGAGAGAGCAAGCAAGCTGGGTTGTCTGGCTGTGAGAACGCACTTTGCTGGAGGGCAAGGCTTCTGGTAAGAATTATTTGGCACCGCGGCAAGGTCTGCCTAGCTTCAGCTCATCTCAAGTGCCTCTTGGCTAAATGGGGTTCCTTTGGGGGGGCTGGAGGGGGCTTTACACTCATGTGCACATTTGTCTTGTCTTTTTCTCTTTACACCGTTGATTACTTTGTGCAACGTATTTGGAGCAGTGTGTCTCCAACTTGGCAACTTGGAGATGAGTGGACTTCAACTCCCAAAATGCCCCAGCCAGCATGAAGTCCCAACCTCTTAAAACTTGCTGGCTGGGGGGTTCTGGGAGCTGAAGCCCACAAAACCTAAAGCTTGCTGGCTGAGGAATTGTGGGAGTTGAAGTCCACACATCTTGAAGCTTGCTTGTTGGGGAATTCTGGGAACTGAAGTCCACACATCTTGAAGCTTGCTGGCTGGGGAATTCTGGGAGCTGAAGTCCACACATCTTGAAACTTGCTGGCTGGGGAATTCTGGGAGCTGAAGCCCACACATCTTGAAACTTGCTGGCTGGGGAATTCTGGGAGCTGAAGTCCACACATCTTGAAGCTTGCTTGTCAGGGAATTCTGGGATGTCCCCAGAGGAAAAAAGCTAAAGTACGCATTCTTGAGATCCTGATCTTGCTTTCGGGGTTTAGATTATTGTGGCTCAGGGAAGAAGCGGTCAGGATGGTTGAGTCTGGCATGCTTGGTTTATAACCTCGCCAAGCCAGAATCTAGAGAGAAGGGCAAGTTTTGACTTTGGTTCCAGCCCCCGGGCCTTGTGTTTGACATGTCTGTTCTAGTCCAACCCCCTACCCAAGCAGGAAACCCGTAGGCAACCTTGGCTCTTTTATGACTCGTGGACTTCAACTCCCAGAATTCCTGAGCCAGCCTGGCTCAGGAATTCTGGGAGTTGAAGTCCATGAATCATAAAAGAGCCAAGGTTGCCTACCCCTGCGGCCTATACCATTCCAGACAAATGGCTGTCCAATCTCTTCTTAAATATATTCAGGTCCCTTATGTATTGGCATTGGGTGAGACCATGGTATGGATCACGCTGAGGGAGGATCTCTGGTGGGATCAAGACAAGGAGGATCCATCCTTGCTCTTCTTGGAGCAGGGCAAGCAGTCCCAGGTGCACCTGAGCGTGCCCATATTCCACCTCTGCTCCGTGAGCTGCACTGACCCTCAAGTGTTGATGGCGATCAGTTGAGTTGTGTGGACCCCTGGTGATTCTGTGGGCCAGGTGGTCTCTCCACATCTTCCAACCTTGCGCTGCTTCTTTGAGTTCTTCTGTGCTCTGGCGGGTGTCATCCCCAAGTGTTAACACGTGGAAGCCAAGGTGCTGGTCACCATTAGGCAGACCCTGGTCGGCTGCCTCCCTTCTGCAGTGAACTAAGCCATGGAAAGCCCCTTCTGAGGTCTCCCTGAGCTTCAGCAGACAGCATGAACATGCACCAGGTGCCCTTAGAAGCCCCAACTGGCTTCAAGACTTGAAACTTGAGAGGGCTTCACATTCCATCCCCTTCAATGTGCTGCTGAAGCAAAGCAGGCTTCCTGGGAAAGTCCCGAAGCCAAATACGAGCTGGGGGAGTTCTTCAGGGGAGTTTGAGGTCCAGCCTGCAAGATTTATTCATTCGCTGAGAGGCCAGAAATCCTCGTAGGAACCCCTGGTTTATTTTTCACCAAGGAGACGTGTTTCTCCTTCTAGCTACTCCTCCTTGGTCTGCTCATTTCCTTCCTGTGGGGTCCTTGGGGCTCTTTGAGCTTGGTTGTTTTCGTGGAGACAATGTGCACTGATGATGTGACCCACTTGGATCATGCAACTTCTGTAAAAAAAACAACCAAGCTCAGAAAGGTTACCTAGTTGGGTAATGAAATGTCTGCAAGAAAACCATCAAGATCACAGGACACCAGGGACTCACAGTCCTCGTCCTCCTCCCTCGTCCCTCGCAAGCCCCACTAGCACTGCTGATGTTACGTAGTTGAGTCATGAAACGTCTGCAAGAAAACTACCAAGCTCAGAGTGCACCAGGGGCCCCACAGCTCTCCTCCTCCTCCTCCTCCTCCTCCTCCTCCTCCACCTCTTTCTACTTTCCCTTGCCTCCACTCTGCAAACCCCATTCCCTTCTAGCACTGATGATGTTACCTAGTTGGGTCATGAAACATTTGCAAGAAAACTACCAAGCTCAGAAAGCACCAGGGACCACACAGCTCTCCTCCTCCTCCTCCTCCTCCTCCTCCTCCTCCTCCTCCTCCTCCTCCTCCTCCTCTCCACAAACTCCTCTCCCTTCTAGCACTGATGATGTGACCCACTTGGATCATGAAACTTCTGCAAAAAAACAACCAAGCTCAGAAAGCACCAAGAACCCCACAAACCACCACCTCCTTCTCCTCCTCCTCCTCTCCACAAACCCCACTCCATTCTAGCATTAATGATGTTGCCAACTTGGGTCATGAAACATCTGCAAGCAAACAACAAAGCTCAGAGACCACCAAGGACCATAGAACATTCCTCCTCCTCTTCCTCCCCCCCTCCTCCTCCTCTCCCCAAACCCCATTCCATCCCAGCACTGATGATGTTCCCTAGTTGGGTTGTGAAACAACCAGGTTTAGAGAGCACCAAGGACCTCACAGTTCAACCCTGAGCTACATTCTCTTCTATCTAATCCACTAATAGATAAAAAGAGAGAAAATTCCACCCCCTTCTAGCTCTGATGATGTTATCTAGTTGGGTCATGAAATGTCTGTAAAAAAAAACCTCCCAAGCTCAGAAAACACCAAGGTCCCCATAATCATCCTTCCTCCTCCTCCTCCTTTTCCTCCTCCTCCTCCTCCTCCTCCTCCTCCTCCTCCTCCTCCTCCTCCTCTCCTCAAACCCGCTCTCTTCCACCACTGATGATGTTCCCTAGTTGGGTTGTGAAACGTCTACAAGACAACCACCAACCTCAGAGAGCACCCAGGACCCCACAATTCAACCCTGAGCTACAAAGATTCTCTCCTATTGATACTTCCTTATCTCCTGCTCTCGAGTATCACACCATTGCCCAAGTTTACTACCCTTCAGCTGTAGTAACCAGGTTATTTACACTCACACCTTCTTCCAGTCTGGAGATACAAAATGGTGCAGGCCATCCTGGGTTGCTGGTTCCAAGAGATGACCAGCTAGTGACCAGCAAGGATGAGAAGCATCAGCCTTGTGAAGAGAAGTTGGAAGAGAGTGAAGATTGTTATAGGTGTTGTGTAAACATTTTGTGCATGAGTGTGCTCTTTGGGGCAAATACATAGCTGCGCTCAGCCAGAGTCACACTTTAACTGACTTATTTGCACCGTCCCACAATCACCTGGCTCCAATTTATGACATTACAGACATTTTCTTTGGTTCCGGCCCCCAAAAAAAAGTCTTTTGCAGACAATGGGTTTGCTTAATAACTGCTGCAAAGAATGATATAAAACCACCATACGACTGCTGGTGGTGCAGGGGTCAGAATGCAGCATTACAGGCAAACTCTGCCCACTGCCAGGAGTTCAATCCTGACTGGCTCAAGGTTGACTCAGTCTTCCATCCTTCCGAGGTGGTTAAAATGAGGACCCAGATTGTTGAGGGCCACAGACTGACTTTGTAAACTGCTTAGAGAGGGCTGCAAAGCAGTGTGAAGCAGTTTATACATCTAAGTGCTATCGGTATTGCTGTCATGATATAGGATGGAAATTCCAAACTCCGTTATGGTTCTAACTCAAGGAATAAGTCGATACTATGAAACCTACCATGAACTTCCATTTTAGGGAGGGAATTTCTCAGCGTATCTAATGGGCTGTCACAAAGAAGAGAGGGTCAGTTTATTCTCCAAAGCACCTGAAGGCAGGACAAGAAGCGACGGGTGGAAACTAACCAGGGAGAGAAGCAACCTGGAGCTAAGAAGAAATTTCCTGACAGTGAGAACAATTAACCAATGGAACTGGTCGCCTCTAGAAGTTTAAAAAGAGAGTGCACAGCCATTTTCTGAAATGGTATATGGTTTCCTGCTTGAGTAGGGGGTTGGTCTAGAAGACCTCCAAGGTCCCTTCCAACTGTTATTCTGTTATTGTAGATGACCAAGCTGACTGGAGGGAAGGGTCAAACGCATCATAAGTCATGAGTCCCTGCGTGCCCACAAAAGATCTAAGTCCAGCTCACCTTGAATGCCTTTCTTATCTCCCGCTCAATTTCCCTTGACTGTTAGTTGGCCAGCTTCTTCTGGAAAGCTTAAGCTTGCAATAAATCTTTATACTTATTTGTACTGCCTGAATCTCCTGAATTCCCCAGCTCTTGACAGTTATTCTGTTAGGATTAACAAGGTTTCAGGGGTTGGTGATGATAGGGAGATATGGGAAGCCCTTAAAAATATTTGGCTGGACCTTCCAAAGGTATTACAGACCCAGGTAAATACAGAAAAGGATGACAGGTGCGATTAAGGGATACCGACATCTTCATTGCAAAGGAAGGTTATTACACTTCAAATTATTTTATTTAGAGAGGAGACATGTTGGCAGGGGGCATGTGTGAGCTGTAATACGGTGCAGAGAAAATTCGATATTGCGCATGGATTTTCTTCTTGATACTGTTTAACATTTTTATGAAGTGGTTGAGGGGGGAGGATGGTTGGCCTCCGTCTGCAGACAACACGCTGTTTTGCATCTCCTTACAATTGGAGTTGAGAGAGACAGTGCATGTGTTCAGAGCTGTGTTGTGACCTACTAATGAGCTGAATCAGGGACCATGAATTGTGCTACATTGTGTAGTTTGGGGGTTCCTTGATTAGGACATTGTTCTCTTACTAGTTTGTTTCTCTCCTTGGTGATCACTTGGTCTCTCCCAAGGAGACAGTCAAGCAGTAAATACCTTAATCAAGGAACTATGGAGGGGAAAACAGCATTGCCTCCAATACTGGCAGGGCAAGCTAAGGTATATAAACAGGGAGTAACACCCCCCTCCCTTCTAGCACTAATAAGGTTACTTAGTTGGGTAATGAAATGACTGCAAGAGAACCACCAAGCTCAGAGAGCACCAAGGATCCTCTAATTATTCTCCTCCTACTCCTACTCCTGCTACTCCTCCTCTCTATAAACTCCATTGCCTTCTAGCACTGATGATGTTACAAAGTTGGGTAATGAAACATCTGCAAGAAACAATTGAGCTCAGAGAACATCAAGGACTCCACACATCATCTCCTGCGGCCAGTGCTTTTTTTGTAAAAGAAAAAGGTGCCGGAACTCACACATGTCACACTTTGCCTACCCTACAAGGTTCCATCCAAAAAAGGTGCCGGAACTCCATTCTGAGCGTTCTATGAGAAAAAAAGCCCTGCCTGCGGCCAACAGCCAGATAAGCTGGGATTAACCCCAGACAAACATGCTGAATAGAATGTCCTGATGAAGGAACTCTCAAGGAAAAACTACACACCCACACTCACTGGCAGGGCAAGCTACTGTATATAAACTCCACACTCACTAACAGTGATGATGTGTCTTAGTAGGGTAATAAAATATCTGTAAGCAACCAGCCAGACTCTGAAAACATCAAGGATGCCAAAACAATCCTCCTCCTCCTCCTTCTCCTCCTCCTCCTCCTCCTCTCTGCCAATCCATTTTCCTTCTAGCACTGATGATGTTGCCTAGTTGGGTGATGAAACATCTGCAAGGAAACTGCCAAGCTCAGAGAGCATCAAGGACCCCACAGTTCAACCCTGAGCTACAGAGATTCACTTTCATCCGTATCATGTTGACCTTCTTCCTTGCAACCAGGGCAGATCTGCTGCCCTCCAATTCACCAAGTTCAGCTAGGATCAGTGGAGAAGTTTGGTAGTTTCCACATTGTGGGAGGGAGGTCAAATGTAAATAGAAAAAGGAAACCATGGCATCAATTATGGGGTGAAAACCAGGTGCAAAATCCATTGAGCGCTGTCATTTTTCTCCTCTGCTTTGAATTCGGGAAGAAAACAATATACGTCTTTAGATTAAAATTGATTTTGTTCCTTCTGGTATATTGAATAATGTGAGAAATGAAGATTGCTCTGTATTAACTGGTTTCTTCAAAGAATTTGATGAGACGAGGTGGATGAAACAGGTTTCTTGGCATAACAGATGCTTGAGAGGGGTATCGCTGCTGGCTTTCCTGACCAGGGTTCATGGAGAACGTTGAAGCTTCTGAGTTCCTAACTTCTTTGCACCTCTGCAAATTCTTTCTTCTCCCTCCATCACTGCCACATGGTTCTGGCACTCTGCAGGAGCTGCCAATGTAAAGCAATCGGTTCCTGACCTCCAGTTTTGCAAGTGACCAAAACTGGATCTCATAGGACAGGCCCTCGTTGCTGGCAAACTCAGTAAAAAAAATGCTTGGGTGAATTTGGGGGAAAGCAAATGGACACTTGGGGGTCCTGGGTGCTGTCTGAGCTTGGTGGCTTTCTTGCAGACATTTCATGACCCAACTAGGTAACATGATCAGTGCTAGATGGGAGTAGGGTTTGTGGAGAGGAGGAGGAGGTGGATTGTGGGGAACCTTATTGCTCTCTGAGTTTGGTAGTTTTCTTGCAAACATTTCATGACCCAACTAGGTAACATCATCAGTGCTAGAAGAGAGTGGGATTTACTCTCTGTTTGCACACGTGTGAGGGGAATGTTCTTGAGGGTTCCATTATTAGGCTGTTGTTTACTGCAGGTGTTAATTGTGTGTAACTGGGTGTTGATTGCTGGGAAAAAGATGTTGTGCTCTTTTAACCTTTGGTTGTCTCTTTTAAATGGTATGTAGATGTTGTTTATCTCTATGTGTCTGTTGGTGGCTGACACTTTCCCTATTTTATGATATACATATTCATATGCATATGCATAAAGTAAAGGTAAAGGTTCCCCCGCACATGCGTGCTAGTCGTTTCCGACTCTAGGGGCCGGTGCTCATCTCCGTTTCAAAGCCGAAGAGCCAGCGCTTGTCCGAGGACATCTCCGTGGTCATGTGGCCGGCATGACTAGACGCCAAAGGCGCACGGAACGCTGTTACCTTCCCACTGCAGTGGTCCCTATTTTTCTACTTGCATTTTTACGTGCTTTCGAACTGCTAGGTTGGCAGAAGCTGGGACGAGTAACAGGCGCTCACTCTGTTACGCGGCACTCGGGATTCGACCCGCCAAACTGCCGACCTTCTGATCGACAAGCTCAGCGTCCTAACCCACTGAGCCACCGCGTCCCTGTATGCATATGCATATACATATATAAATATATTACTTGTTCTCCATTATTCATTCTATCTGTCTGTCTGTCTGTCTATCTCTCTGTCTGCCTGCCTGCCTGCCTGCCTGCCTGCCTCCTTGCCTACCTACCTACCTACCTACCTACCTACCTACCTACTTACCTATCTATCTATCTATCTATCTATCTATCTATCTATCTATCTATCTATCTATCTATCTATCTATCTATCTATCTATCTAAAATCCAATGTGGAAAAAAGTTCTTTTTTCTATATTGGCTGTTTAGCATGTGTGTGCAGAGATATAGAAAAATCATCCAAGCGGGAGAGTCACGCAGATGCCCCCTCTATATTCTATACCTTGCTACAAAATGCCAAGCCAATCCTTTCTGAGCAGATCCAGGTAGGACAATGGGAGATGCACCCACCCACTCCCCCATGGCCCTTATGAGTGTTTGGCTCAGAAAAGAGAAGGCAGACACTATTTAGAACCCCAGAAGTAATTTACAGAACTCTCTGTCCCTGAACGTGGTGGTCACAGCCTCCATTATTTTTAGCCAAACTAGCAAGATATTTGGCTTGCTTGTTCCATCTTCACTGTCAATGGAATAATCTCCTAGACAATTTACCCAAGCCCATTGGATCTCCCTCCTTCGTCCCAATTCAGACCTGGTTGCTCTAATTTGTTCCTTTTATGTTTTATCTATTAACTTCTCCATTTTCTAGATAGCTATGACATCTGGTTGACTTCATTTTATAAAGCCCCTAGTTAGTTCTCAGCAACTTCCCGGAGAAATTTTGTCAGTTGGAACAATTAATCAGTTGGAACGGCTTCCCTCCAGACGTTGTGGGTGCTCCATCGCTGGAGGTTTTTAAGAAGAGGCTGGACAGTCATTTGTCTGAAATGGTGTAGGTTCTCCTGCTTGAGCAGGGGGCTAGACTAGAAGACCTCCAAGGTCCCTTCCAGCTCTATTCTATTCTGTCTCTTCTTGAAAATTTTCAGTGTTGCAGCACCCACAACTTCGGGAGGCAAGTCGTTCCACTGGTTATTTGTTCCAACTGTCAGGAAATTTCTCCTTAGTTCTAGGTTCGTTTTCTGTTTATTAGACTAGACACACCCAACTCCAGTAACTGTTCTTTATATGTTTTAGCCTCCAGCTCCCTAATCATCTTTGTTGTTTTCCTTTGCACACTTTCTAGAGTCCATTTGTCAGAAATGGTCTAGGTTCTCCTGCTTGAGCAGGGGGTTGGACTAGAAGGCCTCCAAGGTCCCTTCCAACTCTGGCATTCTGTTAATTAATCCGTGGAATGGCTTGCCTCCAGAAGATGTGGGTGCTCTATCACTGGAGGTTTTCAATGTTGGGCAACCATTGGTCTAAAACAGTCTGCCACTTGAGCAGAGGTTGGATTAGAAGACCTCCAAAGTTCCTTACCAACTCTCTTATTCTTTTATTCTGAATTGTGGCCCATTTGTCATCCCAGGGTTGGGAAGGGTCACACCGAGAGGCAGGGGAGGGTATTGTTTGCAGATGTTAGAAAGGCAGATGTGCTCGGGTGGCCATCTGAGATGAGGTAAACTCTGCAGCTGTCAGAAAGGACCAAGGGAGCTGGCCAGGACTTGTAGCCCGTCCAAATATTCATAGCTGCAGTCTCTGTCCATGAAGATCTGGCCTTCATGATCGTGCAATATTTCCAGATGCAGTTGAGAAACAGAGAAAGTGTCTTAAGTCTTCGGAGGCTGTTTGTTCCCAGAAAGTTTCCAGATCAGCTTTGCAGATGCTTCGATGTTGGAAGCCATTCAAAGGGATACTATCTCTCCGTTTCCTCCTCAGCTTTTGCAGAGGCAAAAAAAAAATAATAAAAAAAAACCACAAGGAAAATCCGCCCGTCGTTTTTTTGCAGTAAAAGCTGAATTTGAATGGAGGAGGCCCGCTCAGCAGCACAATAATGATGGAGCTTCCTCTGAAGAATTCCAAGTAGCTCCTGCCAATGTGTGGTTAATTAAATCCAGTATGTGCAGCCTTGATTTTCCACGAAGATCGAAAGTAGATCCTCTTAATCCCTCTTAAAATGTCTTTGGGAGCTGCCGGTTCACCTCGGGGCATCTTCGCTTCCAAAAGATATTTATCCAGGCACTGAATCTCTTTCATATCCAACATCACATAATTTATGTTTTTCACAAGAGGTTGTATGTGGCAAGAATCCTAAGCAACCTGTTCAGTGGGAGGAATTGGAAAAGCCAGATTTGTTCCAGAAGGCCACATCCCCAGACATAATGGAAGGGCCCTCCCAATAATAGCTGACGGAAAGGTAAATGTTGGTCATTGCAGATTCCAGAATACCTGGGACAAGTTCTTTCTTCAGCAATCTTCCAATATTTGAGGGGCTGCCCCAGAGAAAAGGGGGTTCACCTATTCTCCAATGTCCCTGAAGGCAGGACGAAACACCATGGATGGAAACTCATCAAGGAGAGAAGCAACCTGGAGCTAAGAAGAAATTTCCTGACAGTGAGAAAAATGAATCAGTGGAACGACTTGCCTCCAGAAGTTGTGAAAGCTGGAGGCTTTTAAAAGAAGAGATTGGACAGCCATTTGTCTGAAATGGTATAGGGTCTCCTGCCAGAGAAGGGGGTTGGACTAGAAGACCTCCAAGGTCCCTTCCAACTCTGTTATCCTGTTACTCTTACTGAAATAATTCAGAGAGAGAAGATAACTAGCATGTCGGATTAAGAACTCCACCGGCAGGCTGGTGCTAAGATGCTTATCACATTTTAAGAGGGTTGCATAACAGAGGAAGCGGCACGAAAGAGGAACACTGAAGGACCCTTTTCAGATGCATCTGTGTGCTCTGGTAAAGCACTCTCCCTCTTTACCAGGAGAAGGGATGATTAATGCAGTGAAATGCAGAAACTGAACACGTCTACCCTTTCATACGCTAAGAGTCCTTACTTCCTGTAGATGTCCTGAAGTCCCAAGACAACTTCAAGCTGGGTTCTGGCATGTTCAGAAGAGACATCGGCCCTGGGCGAATCAGAGATAATGATTGCGGTGAATTGTGGTAGATAAGAAGCCATTGGGGACTTTCTACAAGTTAAATACAATAATAGATTGCTTACCGCAAGGAGGTTGAGGGGTTGGTGAACTGGTGTAAGGAAAACAGCCTAGTTCTAAACACGGGAAAAACGAAAGAGAGGATTGTCGATTTCAGAAAAGGCAGGCACAGCCACTCTTCTCTGTGCATAAATGATTCACCTGTGGAGATGGTTACCAGCATCAAATTCCTGGGTGTGCAGCTAACGAGTAGGCTGGCTCAGTTGCTCAACAATGAGAAACTGGTGAAGTGGGCACAGCAGTGCCTGCACTTTCTGCATCGCAGAAAGAAAAGCTCATCTTCCTTCCCCTGTCCTGAGCACTTTCTACAGGGGGACGATCGAGAGCATCCTGTCATACAGCATCACAGTCTGGTTTGGAAGTATCCCTGCTTCAGACAGGAAGGCAGTGCAGAGAGTGGTGAGGATGGCCAAAAAGATCATTGGTAGTTCCCTCCCTCCCATCCAGGACATAGCACAGAAGCGTTGTTTGAACAGGGTCCCTAAGATTATCTGGGACTCATCCTCTTCACGACCTGTTTTCCTTGTTACCTTCTGGGAGGAGGGGGCTTCATGGTATCCGGAGCAGAACATCCAGATTCAACCATAGTTTCATTCCATACAGCATTAACCTTGTGATCTCTCAGGCTTCCTCCTTCCGTTATATATTCAAAATGGAGAGTATTTAATATTTATTTGCTATGTATATGTAAGGGTGCTTCTGCCAACCTAGCAGTTCGAAAGCACGTAAAAATGCAAGTAGAAAAATAGGGACCACTACGGTGGGAAGGTAACAGCGTTCCGTGCGCCTTTGGCGTCTAGTCATGCCGGCCACATGACCACGGAGACGTCCTCGGACAAGCGCTGGCTCTTCGGCTTTGAAATGGAGACGAGCACCGGCCCCTAGAGTCGGAAACGACTAGCACGCATGTGCGGGGGAACCTTTACCTTTACCTTTACTATGTAAGGGTGTGGGTCTATACATAGGTTGTTTATAGTATGTTTTAGGTGTTTGTCATGTATGTGTTTCACTTTGATAGCGGGCAACTAAATTTCATTTTTGATGTGTGCTGTTGTGCCCACAGTAAAGAAATGACAATAAAGGTTATCTTATCTCATCTAACAGAAGGCTTTGATGTTTAACTCTGCTCTTGGTTTACACGTTAACTATTTTTGTCTTGTACATAGCAGATAAATGATGTTCAATTGGTTGCAGATAGATGTACAGGTAGTCCTTGACTTGCGACCATAATGGAGCCCCAAATTTCTGGTGCTAAGTGAGACATTGGTTAAGTGAGTTTTGTCCCATTGTGCCACCTTCTTGCCACACTTGTTAAGTGAATCTCTGCAGTTGTTAAGTTGGTAACGTGGTGGTTAAGTCAATCTGGCTTCCCCCACTGACGTGGCTTGTCCAAAAGTCACAAAAGAGAATCACATGACCCAGGGCCACCGCAACCATCGTAGGTATGAGTCAGTTGCTAAGCATCCAAGTTTTGATCACGTGACCACGGGGATGCTGCAATGGTTGTTAAGGGTGAAAAATAGTCATAAGACCCTTTTTTTCTGTGCCGTGGTAACTTTGGTCACTAAATGAACTGTTGTAAGTTGAGGACTAGCTGTATAGAGATTTATACATTTTAAGCCTGTTTTGCACGGTGGGGAAACTATTATTGTTGCAATATATTTATCAGTATTCAGCTGGAAGGAACAATATATGTAATAGAATAACAGATTACCATAGTTGGAAGGGACCTTGTTATCCAATCCTTTGCTCAGGCAGAAAACCCTATACCATTTCAGACAAATGGCTGTCCAGTCTCTTCTTTTAAAGGATGCCTTGAAGAAATGGCCAGATTCTGAATTGAAACATCTCATCTAATACAAAGCTCCCTTTCTTTTCAAACCTCAAGAACTGTCTGACTTGCGCTGGCTATACAC